>NC_041007.1:44038537-44338537 GCF_004193775.1 Glycine soja
ATGCTAAAAAATAATATAATAAGTTATCAAAGCAATGATGTTCAATAATTTGGTAGATTTTTATGCTTGATACATTGTTTGAGAAGTGATCACTGAACAAATTGGCTACGTGTCCAATGTCAATTTAAGTTAACATGGACATGCAGATCATTGATCAAAGATTTGACCTTCGTACATGCTGTACAGCATATCCAAAAATTTGAAATTTCACCTTAGTTTCTTCCCTTTCATTTGTCCGATTACCTGATCTGAGTTATGGAAAAATAGCGTTTATAAATTATGTTTGATCTCAACTTTTAAGTTATCCGAGATTTTTTAGGATTTTTTTCATTTTTAATTATAAAATTTAAGTTTAAAATAATATTTGTTTTTTTTTATAATATTCAATCTATGATGTTCATTGCATTAATTAGTTCTAGAGTAGAAACGCTTCTAATTAAAATAAGAAAGAAAATATATTAGTAAATAATTAAAAAAAACATTAATGATAATGATAATTTTTAAAAAGTTATAAAATTAAAATAAATTTATTATTATTAGTTAACTTAACCATATTTCAATTTTAATGAATTAAGTAATTGTCAATCGAATTAGGAAGGGATGAGTATATCAGAATACTTTTGTTGTGGACCAGTGGTAAAAATAATTAATTATTTGTGGGTTAGATTCTCTCTCTTCTTTGTGTCTCTTTCACTTGAACCCCACCATTCTTGTTATTCACTGAGCAACATTATTTAAGTCACTTGGGTTGGTTAACCCCCGTGTCAACTACACCAATAAAAGTCTAATGTTCAGACAATTGTATTGTATATTTGAATTGCTCAATTATTGAGAGCAGAGAAGACAAATTAATGAAAAGTGTATCTTTATGCAATTACAGCTTCTTAAAAGCACTTGGAATAAATTAACCAAGATTCTGAGAGGAAGAAACAAAATGTCCTATGTAGATGGAAAATTCAACCAATAACACAACACCCAGAACACAACCCAAGGCTTACGCTATTATCCATAACATAAGTATCTTTTTCATATAGGCACCCTTTCATAAATTACATTTTGCAGGGAGATTGACAAAGCTTAAGAGACAGAGAGAATTGAAAAATAATATTGGCTACAAGAAAAACTTGTAAAATATGTACATTTATTTTTATAGCTAGACTAGAAGTCTAGAACCTAATCTAATACTATCTACAATCACTGTTTTGCAGAAGACATGAAAACCTTTTTTGCTTTTCTTTCTATTGCTAATTGTTATTTGGACAATATGGACAAAAATTATATGTCATTTCACTAGCATTTTTTTCTAATTAAAATTGAAGTTTCATATCAGTAATCTAGATAACATAGGTTTACATTAAAGATCAACATAGATTATCCAAGTGAAACTCCAATTCTAATCAGAAAACAGTGTCAAAACTCAAAAAGTACTCAAGATTTGCATCTAAATTTTTTCCTACTTATCTTACAATGGATGCAACAGTGTGAGCCCAGAACCTAAGATTGTCTTTCATGTCAATTTCATTACCCCTAGCTGGTACCCTCCAATTCAACAAAGGATTTCCCATCTCCCTTTGGTCCAAAACATCCCAAGCCTCAGACAAATAAGGCTTATTATTATTATCAGAAACCACACTTTGATCATCACCCTGCCCTTCTTCATCTTCTTCTCTTCCCAGTCTCTGCAAGCCAGGTATCAAAGAGGCCAATTTTGAGTCCTTGTCCTCCTCAGAGAACACAAACCCCAAATCCATAAACCCTTTTAGCTCCTTAAACTCAAGCTCTGATAGGCTCCTGCTGGTTCTCACTTTCCTTGCCCTTCTTCCATGACCAAAGCTTTTTTGTTTTCTCTTAATGCTCATCCCTTCTTTTCCATGATTTCCACTAGAGAATTCTCTGATTTCCCTCTCAGAAGGGATTGTCCTAAGCCTTTGTGGGGTGAGCACAGAATTTGGTGATTGGGAATAATCACACAAAAGACATGTTGTGGAGTCCAAGTTTTGGTCACTATAGGACCTAACTTCAAGGGTAGGAGTTGGAACTAGTAGAAGCTTTGCATCATCAAGAGGAAGCACTTCCTCCACCACCTTATTGTGATCATGAGAGATTGAATTTGAAAGGGTTTTGTTAGAGAGAATTGAAGCCTCAAACCAGAAGGAATCTAGCAACCTCAGAACATGTTCTGCAGCCATTATTATTAACTGTGTCACAAAATGAATGAATGGCTTAAATTGAAATTAGATATCCTACAAAGATATGATGAGGATTGAGAAGGTTATAGAGATAAGATTAAAATGTGTGTCCTATGTGGCTATTTATATTAAGAGTGGCATTACTTAATTGCCGCTGGCTCTATATGCTTTTGTTTTATTCCCCCATTTTATTCGAATATGCAATTTGGGAAATTTCAGGAAGCTTTCTCCTTATGTTTGTCGGGTTCTGAGAAAATTATGAAATTAACATCTCAAGTGAATCAGATAAGGTTGAAAATTTTTTAATTGAGAATTAAATGTTGGAAGTTTCAAGTAGTAAAGGAAAAATCATTAAGAATTGGATTTGCGCTGTTTGAATAGTTTTACTGCCAATTAAGATTATGGTAAATATTTAATATAATAAATAAATAATCAAACAAATGGTGAAATTTTTTTCTGGATTTGTTAATTAAAGTGAGATGGTTGTTCTAAAATTTCTATTTAATTTTTTATATATGCTAAAAATTGCTTTAAATACATATAATGTTATTTCTATTATTTTATTTTTTTATTTGTGGAATGTATTAAAAAAATGAAGCAATTTCAATTGCTAGAGTTGTAATTTTGTTATACTAAAATTGAATTTTCAATTAGATACTAAATCAATAATAAATTTAGGTTTAAGTGATACTCGATTTAATCCCCTCAAATAAAATTTTTAAATTAAGTCTTATAAATAAATAAAAAATATGATTAAAAGAAAAAATTCTACCAAAAATAATCAAGAAAATTCTCAAATAAAAAATAATCATCAATAAATTTGAATAGTACTTTATATTTATATCAATAACATGTTAATAAGCAAAGTTAAAACTAAACGAATCAGTCCATAAATAATTCAATAGAACCCGCCTAGTGGTAGGAGCTGTAATATATTAACATGCATAAAATCCTAAATTTAAATCTTGTTATCGTTTTTATATACAATTATTTAATCTTTAAAAATAAACGCTATTTTTTAGAAAATTGATACCATGATACAGTTATTTAAGAAACTAGTATTTTAAATTATTAACTTTTAAAAAGAAACTCCCTTTTTTTTTCTTTTTAAGATATATAATTATTATTAATTTTGAAAACATGTATTTTAATTGAAAACTAATTTTTCTTTTGACTAAACATTAAAAAACTAGCCTTACAAAACTTACAATTGGTACTCAAACTATTCAAACAACACAGTTACACAAATCCAATTCTCAATTAATTTTCCTTTACTTTTTTTTTACTTAAATTTTCCTTTACTAGAAACTACTTAAAATTAATTCTAAAATTTTCAACTTTATCAGATTCTTCACCTTAATAGTGAAAGGATAAAAATTTAATACATACAAGTAACGTGCTTTATTCTCACTAATTAACTAAAATTTTTCACTAAAACTATTATCAAATTTTATAAATTTGAATCCACTAAAGTAAAAAAAAAATGAAAAAGAAATTGAATTATGGAGTGGTATAATATATTATAAAGTTATTTAAATTAATTTTTTTTTACTTTTATCATTAATGGGAATTTTTAATATTTTAAGATGTAATCCTATTATTAAAAAATTAAGATAAATTTAAAAAAAAAACTGACAAACTAAGAGCACTAATTATTAAAGGAATAATTACTAGATGCGTATTACAAATTTGTCCCATCAATAAATATAACTCTTGGATATTATGAGAAAAAAACTCTTAATTATGTTTGACCAATCATTTCAGGTAGCTTATAAATAATAAATTATTTAATTAACTTATCAATTTAATTTAATGATTTTATTTCGCTAGTTTATAAATCTATTTTGAAATATTACTTTTCAAACTTATAATTTATACCTTTTTTCATGTTTGCAATAAATATTTTAATACAATTTTTCTTTTGCCCTTTTAAAATTTGAGAAAAACATTACCCTGGGAGGCATTTGGTTCACTTTCCCAAGAATCATAACTTTGGGAAACTTAATTTCCCACATTTCCCACATTTAGTATGCATTTTTAAGAAATATGTTTATGAAAAATTATGATTTCTGGAAATTATTTTTAATTCACATCCCCACAAAAATATTTTCGTGAAAATGATTGAGAATCTTACTTTTCCAATTTTTATTTTTATTTTATTATAATAAAAAATTATGTTAATTTTATTAAATTATTTAATATGGTAAATAATTAAAATTACTAGTAAAACATATCATTAATTTTTTTATTCCTACAAAATTTATCTAAAAAATTTTAATGGTCAACTAAAACAAATTTTTTTCATTCTCAATAAACTCATGATTATGAGAATTCATGATTCATAGGAGTTATTATTTTCAGGCTTGAAAAAAAATTATTCCCTCCTAAAGTTCCCCTTGCCTTTATTTACAATAAACATTTTTTTTATCAAGCTAGCAGTACCTTTTATCTTTGTTCCTTACTCGTGCATCTTACATCGGCATAGGCCTACATTACCAATGGCAACACAACCACTGTCATAAAACAAAAATAGATTTGTTTAGAACTTATATATTATATTATTTTAAAATTTTAAAAAAATCACAAAACATAAAATATTTATAGAAAAATATAAATGCATTTCTCACGTCATTTTCCATATTTTTATATGCAAGTCAACTTGAACCCATCATCGTATAACATGTGAATCCAACCCAAACATCCTGTTTTGGTCCATCCAACCCAAACATCCTTAAAAGTTAGAACTGCACGATTGGTTTGGCCCGTCAAAACTCTGTCATGATTCCATGGGGTGTTGCTAGGTGCACCCAGCATTATTGTTGAAGTACCTAACACTTAAGATGAAATGATGAAAATATTCTTGATCCGTAAGCCTTTTAAGTTGATCCGTAAAAGGCTTACGGATCAACTTGAATCTGTATGTCTTTTACGGATCAACTTCATCCGTAGAAGCCTTATGAATCAACTTGATCCGTAAGCCTTTTACGAATTAAGTTGACCCGTAAGGCTTCAACAGATGAAGTTGATCCGTGTTGTTTCATAAAAGGCTTACGGATCAAGCTAATTCGTATGCTTAATATCAACATACGGATCAACTTAATCCGTATCAACCTTACGGATCAACTTGATCCATATGATTTACGGATCACCTTCACACACACCTATCACAAATGCAAAAAAAACACAGAAGCAACTTTGGTATTTTTTAAAAATACTGGGTACACCAATAATAATGCTAGATACACCTAGCAACATCCTTCCAATAAGAGTGGCTACTTGTCTCGGACATGCTGATAAGAAAATTAATGGGAAGTTACTCTTGATTTCTACAAGAATTATTATTGATCCTATCAACTTTTAAAACCCAGGAAAAATATTATTTTACCCCTCAGATAAAATCCATCCATCACAGCCTCTCTCTTTTTTTTTTTTAAGTCAAAACAAATATACAACAGAACATGTTTTCGTTTTACCACTATAGATACAAACATAATATAATATAAAACGGAAACATGTTTTCATTTAAAACGAAAATCTGTTTTTATTTTATATTTTATTTGTACCCTTAGAATAACATAAACATGATTTTGTAGGAAGAATATTTTTAAACAAAAAAAATTTCAACCACTTGATAGAACCCAATAACAATGAAGTTAAGGTCAATAGCAACTCCCCAATTAATATTGTAACAATATGCTAATATCGCGCTTATAAGGCCCAACAGCAAAAACACTTGAGGTTGTCTTTGTTGCTGTAGAAGAAATATTAATAATATATTTCCTACTGTCTCAAATACTCCCTTTTGCTTATTTATAACGGATTTTTGTATGGGCAACTTTACATAAGTTAAAGGCCATTAAATATCTACTTTGCACACGTTCAAACTTGTGACTATGAACAACCTACATCAATTGATTCGCATGTTCAATGATTCATTCATAAAAATAATTAATTAATGAATTTGATGTTTTTTATTGAATAATTTCATAGATAAATTTGAGTTTCCTATATACTTTTAACAAATTCTATAAAGATTAATGAATTATTTTGAGTTTAATATTTATGTTTTGACAGTGAAGATAATTTCAACTATTTTTCTCTTATTTTTATCCTATCTAATTCGATGTTTATCCAATTCATTAGTTTGATATTTTTATGCACGGATATTTGTAAAAATACTTTTCAAATAAATATTTGTCTTAACAAAATAATGATATTAAAATATATACGATACCTATTACAATTTTTATGGCTGATTTATAAGTCACTCTCCGGTGAGAAAAATATAATATCTATAGTTGCTCAAGAAATATGTGGGTGAAACAAAAGAATATTTTAGAATTCTTATTGTGAAATGCGCGACATGATATGTGTAGTCCCTTAACCTAAAGCAAGTACGATATCCTATTTCCAAGTATGTTATTGAAAGACTCATACTACCTTGGACAAGGTCTCGATCATATCTTTATCATGGGTTTGGCTCTTAGCCTAAGATTTAGGCCTAATATGTGTTTATTATATGCTACAACTAAAATCATTTTTATGGAATTGTTATACACATTATTTATTTTGTTGGTACACCTAACATAACATATATTATATTATTGATTTACGGATTCACAATCCATAAACTAATTACATATCACTAATTCATATGTCATAAGGATTATCAATCCATAAGTAACTTATAGATTATGAATCTATAAATCAATTACTGATCAGTCTAATCTGTGTAAGATTTACTGATTGTCCAATGTTAATATCACAATGCTATAATCAATAATTAATTGAGTTAATAGGTCAATTATTCATATATAACACTATATTTAATACACATGTAAATTTATATAATAAATTTTATGACAATTAATTTTAATTTAATAACTAATTTGTTTATATATATAAATTGTAAATAAAACCTATAATTTTTATTTTAAATTTATAATATATATATATATATAAATATATTATTAAATCAAAATTAATTATAATAAGATAATAAAATACATTAATAAATTTATGTTAACAATATGTTTTTTTAACATATATAAATTTTTATTAAACCTACCATTTTTATTTACAATGTAACAAATTAAACCTGGGTAATATGAAAATTGCATATTGTGTGCTGGATGTACCACGAACAAATGGCGCGTAACAATTCCTCCAATTTTACGGTTAGCTGGTCCATCATGCAGGCACGGACACATCCAAGAAACCATCCAAGGAGGTTGGATTTTTTTTTATATTTTAACTATTTAAATATCTATTTTTTAACAAATAAATATTTAATAAATAATAATTTTTATACAATTATTTATTAGTTTTACACAAAATTAAAATTAGTTTTTATTTCAAATGATACAAGAAATAAATACATTTGTTTATAACATATATAATTTTTTCAGTTTTAAAAGACTTTTTATCTCACAAACACAATTACATTTAAATAGGACTCAAAATAATAATCTCAAAATAAAAAAAGAAACAAAGACATCAAAATATAATAATAACTAATTAAAAGTCCTCAAATTTCATAACAGTAAGAATATATATATATATATATATATATATATATATATATTTATAATATAATATTAATAATTAGATATATAAAATAGATAAATAAGACTTATAAAATAATACACAAAACATAATCATCTAGATAATAACAATTGTTTTTTTTTAGTCATGGTATATATTTTTATATACTAGCTAGTATATATTATTTATACTAGAAGTAATATATTTATTATTAGTTAGTATATATTATTAATTATTATTATATATGATTTATAATATTTTTCACTATATATATATATATATATATATATATATATATATATATATATATATATATATATATATATATATATATATATATATATATTCCATGGACAATAGTTGTCACGCGTTGGAAGGATATGTTATCATATTTTGATTTACATTGAATTCCCAACTTCCTCCTAACAAATTACTCCGGCGATGACATTTGGAAACCCAAATTCCCTCCCCTTCTCCGACCACACCCTCAGATGAAACAGGTTTCTTATATGAACCTTGACAGTGCTTGGTGATGTCAACACATTTCCCAGTTTTAAATTATTGGAGTGATTATCATTAACTAACTAATATAAAATATTATAAATTTTATAATTAGTTAATTTTGAAACGTGAAACATTTTATGGTATATCCAACTGTGTAAACTTATGGTCCACTAGATCACTTCCAAGAACAAGATTTTTTTTTTCAGTATAATTTATGGTTTGGCGGTGTTACTTCCAAATTACGTTGTTGTGTTGGCACGCCATTTCATTGTCAATGGCAATGCTTTTTCCCCTCCCTTTTTCGTTTTTATTTGATAGGACGATAAGGCATTCTATAGTTATCTAAATCAAGTAATGTTATTCCTATGTCATTTACGAACAAAGAATAGTTTCAATGTGACATGTTTGTCTAGAATAAACAAAGTAGAAGTATATGATTACTTCATGTTTCTTCGTTTGTTGACTTTAACATGCATGTTGTTGTCTAGATCAGTTTAGACTTACGTCACCCCCCTCCCTTTTCACATTTAACAAACGTAAAAGTGATTAGGGGACACAGTTATAAATTTAGGACTGGAATAAGGACATTGAAAGGGTCATTGGGTCATACTCATAATTGTTTTTCTTTTCTTTTTTTTAATAAAACCCTATAACTTGATCAATTTTGCATATCATAAAAAGTTTGCTTTTAAAGTTCTTAAAATTTTGAGCAGCAAGAGAAAATTAAAATTGTATAATCCCAAACCAACTATATATTCACTTGGGTGTTCTGGTCTAATTAATGTAAGATGGTAATACTCATAATTAGATCATTGCAAGTTGCGACCTTTAATTTATTGTTCAAGTTGTATAACTTTAACTAATTGTGCACATTTAGAAATTAGAATGGCAAAATATCTGATTCGTACTACAATCTTTCAGAGCATGTGCAATTAAAGTTGAGCTATCACATTTCGTTGTTCAAGTCAAATTTAATGATACTAATTATTTATTTCACAATTTCTGAAACATGTCAAATTGAAGAGTCAATTTTCAGTGGAGTTTTCTGGCGTATAATTAGACATGGCAAGAAAATCTGTATCCGTGTGTACCCGCTCGAATTTGTCCCAACTTTAACGGGTAATATCCGAATTGACCGGGTATGGGTACGGGTTCGGGTTTTCCCCGATAACCAAAAGTCGGGTACGGGTACGGGTATGGGATTACTAGACCCGTCCTGACCCCGAACTCGAACTCGCCCCGCTACTTAAAATCTTTAGAATTTTTGTATAATTTAATCAAAAGGCATATAATTTTTATTACTAGTTAATTTTATTTTAAAATTTTTACATAATTTAATATTATTTTCTTAACTATTTATATAGACACACGCGTTATAATAAATTTATTAATATATAAGTAGTTAAAAATAAATATATAACAATCAATTTATTTTTTTTAAAATCAAATTTTTAATATTTTTTTACAAAAAGAAAATATTTTTCTAAATGGTGTGTGTAACGGGGTTGGGGATGCCCGATACCCGACGGGTACGGGGATGGGACAATAAACTCAAACTCGTTGGATATCGGGTACGGGTATGGAAATATGTTGAGGAGTCGGGATAAGGGATTGGAGAGACAATAACCGTATCCGACCCGCCCCATTGCCATGTCTACTTATAATTATAATGGCTATTAGGAGGTTTAAATTCAAGACTTTGCATAAAGTATTCAGATTTCTCACCATTATTGATTTCGGGGGTGATGCACTGCTATATAAATGAAACTTAATATGATTCAAGACTAATTTAAAGGAATTTTTAAAATGTAGAAAATTACTTAACATGATTTCTAATACTTCTATGACTATTTAAATAATTTTCTTATTTTAAAGATTATTTTAAAAAAAAGAAAATAATACTACAAGGATTCAATAGATTGTTTATTAAAAAATTTATTATATTTTTTAATTTTTATTAATTGATATTATAATTTTGTGTTAATTTTTTTTAAAAAAATTAATTATTGTAGAAGTAAAAAAAAATATATTACATACCAACTTTTGATTGGTTAACTTATAAAAACCATTTATACTAGTAATAAATATACAATTTAACAGCCAATACCTTTGCTCTTATAAAAAAATAACATAATTTTTCATAAGAAACATAATAATATAAATAATTAACGGATAATATTTTATTATAAAATCTTACCTTTCACAATAGTACTTTGATTAAGGTTGATTATAAATTCTTACTTTTGCATGTGAAAAACATAAATCTCACACATCTCTTTCTTTGGTGGTAATATTATTTGAGATACAAACCGACACTAAATATGAATATTTTTATCAACAGAAATTCAATTTTTGATTCACTAGTCTATTTAATAGGCTAGACTTGGTTTTGTAGTAATTTTTAATCGACGACCTGGTTATATCTTTGACTTAGTAACGTAATAATATGAATCACCATTAAGTTGAAATTGTATTAAAAATCATGTGAAGTATACTACTATCATGCTTTCCAATTAAAAACTTTAAACTTACAATTCCTTAACCAACAGTTTTAGAAGTCTTGTTAACATTTTTTAAATTATAACATTCATTCATAAAAGAATTTTTCTTAATAATTTGAGTAAATGTTCATTTTTGAGCTCATAAAGTATGAGTATGAGATGATAATGAATTAATATTTAAAAGATATAAAATTTAAATTTTATTTCTAAATGTATTTAAAAGTACAAATAATTGATATTGTCATTAAATTTGTAAGATTTTTTTATGATTAAATTATAATATTTAAGAATCAGTTTCATAATAAACTATTTTTTTAAAGACCAATTAAATATGAAGTTACAAAGTTTAGACAGATAAATTTGTCATTCATTAGTTAACTTATTGTATTTTTTATATTTAATAACTGAATTTTAATTTTCTATCTTTCAAAAATCATATATTATCGTGTGATATTTTCAGAAATAAAAAATAAATATTTATCCAAATAAATTGATGGAAATGGATATCTTGAACTAATGAGTAATGAAGCACAATGATTATGTTTTCTGAGATTGATGTCCATCTCTGATGATGCCTCACTCTTCTTTGCCCGTATATTTTCACCTTTTCCCCGCCTCTGCGGTGATTTTCCACTTCTCATAAGAAAAACTTTCATTTCCCATTATACCCCTGTCCGCGTGGTGGGTGCAACACAGTGACGCACCAACGTACTCGACCAGTACGAGTGTTTGGTTCGCAGCACGTGCCGAGCGCGTGGTCAATGCTCTCCCCGGGTGTTGCCAGCTGGCACCTGCGTCGACTCACTCGCCTCGACAACCTTATCCAATTTCCTATAAAGTTCCCCTAACCTCACCCACCCTCGCACCCTCGCTCCCTCACCGTCACCCTCATTGGCCACCTTTCACCACCACAATTCGCTCACAATTACGATTCTACCCTCGCGCGTGCGAAAGACCTCCTATTGGTACTTGACGCGAACGCGCTACCACCCCGGCGGCACCGTACGGCATTGTAGATAAGAGGCCACGATTAACTTGTGCTAAAAAAAAATAATTAAAAGAGAGAGAGACAAATAATAATAATTCTTTTTTAAAAAAAAAAGAAAAATTGGAAATATTATTTGATTATTTTGCATCCACCTCAATTCGTATGAATGTGTTAGTAATTAATTAAATTAATAATCGGTTTGAGAAATATTATATTAATTCTGTGAATCTGCGTTTCTATATTTCGTTTCACTATAACGCTTTCCCAATTCGTAATTCATTTTGTGTGTTGAAAGAAAAGAAGAGAAAGAAAGACGAAGAAGAAGAAGAAGAAGAAGAAGAAGGGTAGAGAAAGTGAAAAAGAGTTTGGGGGAGATCTTGTAAATAAGGAAACCCTAGTTTTTCCTTTTTTGGGTTATTTTTCCTTGATTTTCCCATTAATTTTTCAGCTCCAACCTGCTACTGTTACCAATAAGGAATCTCTTGTCATTGCTTCAATCGAACAAGGTCGGTTTTCAATTTCACGTTTTCTCAGTTTTCCTCAGCTGTGCCCTTTTTCTGTTTTTTGGGGGAATAAAAAAAGGTGTCTTTTTTGTTTTTTCTTGTTTGTTTTTCAATTGGGTTTTCATTTTCATCGATCCTTTTGTGACGGGAAATCGCTAAAGTTTTGTTGGAAAAATGGGGGGTTTTTTAATTTTTTTTTTTTGAAACCCATGTAAAGGGTGTTGTTTGTTCCTATGCTCAATGTGATGTAACCTATGTTGGGGGGTCAAGAATTTGGGGCTTTTTGCATAGAATCTAAGATTGGAATGTGTGTTGCCGAATTACCATGTGTATGATGTGACTGCATTTTGGTATAGTAGTAACTATTTGGCACCAGGAAAAGTATGTATGTGCCGTTACACAGTTTGTTTGGTTTCACTTAATGAATCCAGTTCTCACGTGTTGATGTTTCAAAATGTGTGTGTGTTTGAGGTTTTGAGTTAGGTTGTTTTGTCTCCTCAATGATTGATGAGCTTGTGTTTGCTGTTCCTTTTGTTGATTTTGCAGAGTGAACGAGTTTTGTGGGATTGTGTATTGTTAGAAAGCCGCAAAGATGATGTCCAGGTCGTATACGAATCTTTTAGATTTGGCCTCCGGGAATTTCCCGGCAATGGGGGGGAGGGAGACTAGGGAGCGGAGGCGGCTGCCGAGGGTTATGAGTGTCCCGGGGTTTATCACTGAGGTAGATGATGATCAGGCAGTTAGTGTTTCCTCTGATAATCCGTCGACTGTTACTACAGATAGAATGATCATTGTGGCTAACCAGCTACCGTTGAAGGCAAAGCGAAAAGAGGACAACAAAGGGTGGAGTTTCAGTTGGAATGAGGACTCGTTGCTTTTACAGCTCAAGGATGGACTTCCGGATGACATGGAGGTTCTTTATGTTGGTTCGCTACGTGTTGACATTGATCCAGCTGAACAGGATGACGTATCACAGTATTTATTGGATAAATTCAAATGTGTGCCAACTTTTCTACCCGCTGATGTCTTGGCAAAATTTTATGATGGCTTCTGTAAACGGCAGTTATGGCCACTTTTTCATTACATGCTACCATTTTCAACAGATAAAAGCCACCGATTTGATCGCTCTTTATGGGAAGCTTACGTGCTGGCAAACAAGCTATTTTTTCAGAAGGTAGTTGAAATAATAAACCCAGAGGATGATTACATTTGGATTCATGATTATCATTTGATGGTGCTACCAACTTTTATAAGAAGGCGTTTTAACAGGGTTAAAATGGGATTTTTCCTGCATAGCCCCTTTCCATCGTCAGAGATATATAGGACTCTTCCAGTCAGGGAAGAGATACTGAAAGCTTTACTAAACTCTGATATCATCGGATTCCATACCTTTGACTATGCTCGTCATTTCCTTTCCTGTTGCAGTCGTATGTTGGGTCTGGAGTATCAGTCAAAGAGGGGCTATCTAGGATTGGAGTACTATGGAAGGACAATCAGTATTAAGATTATGCCTGTTGGGATTCACATGGGTCGGATTGAGTCAGTCATGAGAATGGCAGATGAGGAATGCAAGGTAAAGGAGCTCAAACAACAATTCGAAGGAAAAACCATCTTGCTTGGTATTGATGATATGGACATTTTCAAAGGCATAAATTTGAAGATTTTGGCTATGGAGCAGATGCTCAGACAACATCCCAAATGGCAAGGAAGAGCTATTCTGGTCCAGATAGTTAATCCTGCTAGAGGTAAAGGGATACATCTGGAGGAGATACATGCTGAAATACAAGAAAGCTGCAACAGGATCAACAGAGTGTTTGGGAGACCTGGTTACGAACCTATTGTTTTTATTGATAGAGCAGTTCCTATTGCTGAAAAAGTTGCCTATCACAGCATGGCTGAGTGTGTTATTGTCACAGCTGTAAGGGATGGAATGAACCTAACTCCTTATGAATATATTGCATGTAGACAGGGAATATCTGGTTCTGAATCATGTTCCAATGTCAGTGACCCAAAGAAGAGTATGCTAGTAATATCAGAATTTATTGGGTGTTCTCCATCACTAAGTGGGGCAATCCGTGTTAATCCATGGAATGTTGAAGCAACTTCAGAGGCAATGAATGAGGCCATCTCAATGAGTGATGGAGAGAAACAGTTGCGGCATGAGAAGCATTACCGGTATGTCAGCACTCATGATGTGGCTTATTGGTCACGTAGTTTCTTGCAAGACATGGAGCGGGCTTGCACTGACCTTCTAAGGAAAAGATGTTGGGGAATAGGTCTTAGCTTTGGATTTAGAGTTGTGGCACTTGACCCTAATTTTAAAAAGCTCTCAATTGATGCAATGGTTTCAGCTTACAAGAGGGCAAAGAATAGGGCCATTTTGTTGGACTATGATGGTACTGTGATGCCACAAAACTCCATTAATAAGAGTCCAAGCAAGGAGGTCTTGTCTATTTTAGAATCACTTAGTGCAGACCCCAAAAATGTTGTTTTCATTGTTAGTGGACGGGGGAGGAATAGCTTAAGTGACTGGTTTGATTCCTGTGAAAAACTTGGAATTGCTGCAGAACATGGGTACTTCTTGAGGTCTGATTTCTGTCTCTCTCTCTGACATATCTTTTTTCTTTTTTTTTCTGTTTTGCTTAATATCAGATGATCAAATATTACTTATTGTATGTGTCAATATGAAACATATTTTAGGCACATTCATACATTGATAGAATGAATGCTAGAGTTGGGAAGTTCATTATTTTTTTTTGTCTGAATAAATCAGATTACAGTAATTTCCTTTTATTCTCAGTTTGGCCAAGGTCCATTTGGTGGAGAACAAAGTGATTTTAAAGTCTAATTTGATAGTATCCAATATAATGTAATAATTTGAAACGTTTGTCTCTGGTTTTGCAAGTGCTGTTAGCAAGTCATACTACTGTGTATTTTAATTCATTGTTGAGACCCCTGACGTTGCCTTCTTACAGTATCGCCAGGAAGAAATTCCTGTTGAATGGTATTTTATTTCTGAAAATGTTTTTCACTTCCTCCTGTATTCAGATGGTCTCACGGTGGAGAATGGGAAAACTGTGGTAAGAGCTCCGACTTTGGATGGATGCAGATTGCTGAACCTGTAATGAAACAATATACAGAGGCGACTGATGGCTCCTCAATTGAAAGAAAAGAAAGTGCTTTGGTCTGGCAATACCGTGATGCAGACCTTGGTTTTGGATCTGCTCAGGCTAAGGAAATGTTAGATCATCTAGAAAGTGTTCTGGCCAATGAGCCTGTTGCTGTGAAGAGTGGCCAGTTTATTGTTGAAGTAAAACCCCAGGTATATATAATTTCTCTATTTGATTTATCTTAGAAGAAAATGGGCCTTTTCATTTTACTATTTTATGGGAATCTCCATTCAAAAAAGCTTTCCTGAGTTTGGATTTCTAAGTTATATCATACTCTAAAAAAGAGCATATGTACCGAGCTTTAGTTTTATATATTTTTCATTATGTGATGCATTCTATTTGTTCATTCTGCTTTCATATTTTTCTGGTGGCAAATATAAAGCTATAGATATCATTCAGTAAACCATGACAACCTATTCTATATTGATTTGGCTTCTGAAGTAGGAATCAACCTTTTATAATAAAATATGGTTTGTGTGAGCTGCCGAGAGCTCATTAATGCATCTGCAATTTTATCATTGTAATGTATCTCTGCCATTAATTTGTTAAAAAAAAAAGTGGTATAGGTAGGGTGGAACTTTTTGTTACAAAATAAATATAAGAAAAAGATATGGAGGAACTTAAAAGAATATTGTGTTCTTTTAATGCTATTTGGTTATATACTAAAAGCATATTGACCAAAGAACCTGGACCAATTTCATCCTAGTCTCAGATATTCTCTTTCATACTTCTGTTGTTCTAGTTTGACAAAGCCTCCTGCTCTTTTGGATACATTTGATGCTTTCAAAAAGGTTCTCAGTGGTTAAAGTTTTCAACTCGAATATCAAATTCGTACCGCGAGCATAGCAGCTGGTGGTTGTCATTTGACCTTGGCATGATTTTTATAATTGATTTGATATGCTAAAATAATTATGCCACCCTCAGGGCAAAAGGACTGATTCACACATCTGATTCCATTTGCCTGTCTGTGTTTGCAGGATGTGAGCAAAGGCTTGGTCGCCGAGAAGATATTTTCGTCAATGCACAGGAAGGGCAAACAGGCCGACTTTGTGCTGTGTGTTGGCGATGACAGATCAGATGAGGACATGTTTGAGATAGTTAGTAGTGCCATCTCAAGGAATATTCTTGCCTCCAATGCTTCTGTGTTTGCTTGCACTGTTGGACAAAAACCAAGCAAAGCAAAGTATTATCTGGATGATACAACTGAGGTAACAAGCATGTTGGAATCTTTGGCTGAAGAATCAGATGCTTCACCCTGCATAGAAGAAACTGGGGATTCCTCTTGGAGGCCAGTGTGAGTTGAGGTTGAGGTTTATCTGATTTTAGGTGATGATTTTTTTTTTCTTCTTTTTAATTGGGATGTAATATTCGTGGTGATATTTGGGGCGTTTGCAGAGTATGTTTTCATAATATATTTTTTTTTCCTTTTTTGGTTTTTCTTCTATTATATATTACATATATTTTTGGGAGAATCCCGTCATTATTTTCTGTTGCTGTCATTGATAGTTTCTATTATTTTAGTTGTGGTTGTGGTGTAGCAGATAACAACGATGTTAGTTTTGATTTTTTATATCCTATAACAAAGGAAGAAAAGAGGGAAAGCTCTTCTTGTTTGGCACCAACAACCTTTCCAAAAGCTTACTTATATTATTGATAAGATATGGTAAAATTAGATTTTCAATTTTGGAAAAAAATAATTTTATTTAGAGAATATTTTTAAAAGTAGACCATAATAAGAAGCCAACAATTTTTTTGTTTTTCAAAAGTATATTCTTTTGAAAATATTCCCGTATGAGGCAAGTTGAGCATTAAATGTGTCACTTTTTTAGCATTAAATGTGGTCTCATTATTAGTAGGGATTTGAATCTTAATTTTTCTTGTGTGACTGGTCCCTTTTTGTTTGAACTAATCTTCGTTGGTAGGAGAAGCGTACAATATGACACTTAGTATAGCTCTAGTATGTTTGGTTAAGCTATGTTGATGTTGTATCAAATTGATTTCGCACTTTGCATATTAGGTTATTGGGTATAATGTGAATTAAACATAATAGTTTCATTTAGCGAGTTATAACTTAAATATTATTTTATGAAAAAATTTGCAAAAGGATTTAGTATGTAACCTGATATTGTTGAAGAGGCCGAGAAAAGTAATTACAAATTGTGGCGTAATTTATGTACTATTGGCCAAAGTATTACAAATTTTCAATTCCTTGGAATTTAGATATACAAAGATTCTTCCAGAGAATTTTGAACAGCCAAAATGTTGCTGGCAGCAACGTATTATTGCCAAGAGAAAAAGGAATATGTACTCAGTGTAAAAAATTTATACAGACATCCTGATTATAATTTATCATGCAAGATAAGTTTATTAACTTTTAAAATAATTTTTAAGTAATTTAAACAGTTATTTGTGATTAAATCACAATATAAAATTATTTTATACTTATTAAACTTTATTGCTAAACCCAAACAATAACAATTCATTGAAATATATCCAAAGGAAGACGAAGGATTAGGGTGTATATATGTTTTTAATGGATCTAGTTGTTCTAAGTTGGATAAGGTAAACTAAATAATCTTAATTTTTATTGAAAAAAATTTATAGTTGATATTACATGTGAAAAAAATATAGATATTTTAAATTATTTTTTATCAATAAATAAAATTACTTATTTCTTTTTTCTTACTTGAAGTCAATTTTTTTTACAGTACTTGAAGTGAAATCTACGCAACAATGTTACATCAATTTAAATGAAAAGGAACTTAAATTCTATATGCATGTTTAGTTTCAAGTTTTGAGAATAAAAAGAGAATAATTGAAAAGAAATATCATATTAAAAGAAGTCAATTAAATTCTTAGTAGAAGTTACTAAAAAAAAAGTGACAGATTAATAAAATGTTTCATTAATGAAATATCGTATCATCACATAAAAGTAGGTTAGATAATAAATCAAAATAAATTATTTTGCATGTATGAAAAACATATTTAAATAAAAAATCTATTAGTAACTAAAATTCAAGAATGTAATAAACATTTACTTTGCTGGCCACTTTACGATTAGGGACTCCTCTCATCATGTGGGTCCAATGTTGGAGGTTCTATAAGAATCATCACGTTTTCTTCATGCGGTGCCTTCTAATTCAGACTTCCAAAAAATGGTCCATTCACATCTGTGGCATGCACGTTGATGTTTCATGTAGCAGCAAAAAAGGCCAATTAGTTGATCAAACAATAATAATAAATAAAGGTTTTTCACAATCACACCCTTTGGTGGTGTCTCTATCTTGGAAGAAAAAGAGAAAAATACTAAAAGAAGAAAGAAAATCGTGACATGTAATGAGATAAAAAAGAATAAAACAGCAAAGGGGTGCATTAGGTTGCATTTAAATTTTGTCCATAAAAACATGCTATTAAGTGATTATAAGGTGGAGCTCAACCAAATGCCATCTTTCTCTTTTTTAATTAATTTGTGATTTCGAAGGGCATGCGTGAAGAAGAAGATGAAGGAGTGGAAAGTGACATTGAACATGGAGAAGAAAGAGTAGATTGTGGTTGAATGAAGTGGTCCTTTTTTCTCTTTTCATCCCTCTCCTTAATTTCAAGAATTTGTCTGGTTGCAATTGTTGTTCTTTCACCTGTTACAATCTGAGTCAGAAGTTACGTACTGGAATGAACTTCCAAATTGTTTTTTTCTTGTTCTTTTTATATCCCTTCTTTTTATGTTCTGCTGATGGAAGCAACAATATTTGTCTCAGTTGATTCTATGATGTATATATCTTGCCATGTCTCACAAAACAAACTCCTGCTATTTTATTTTATATCAAAATTTTCCTTTAAGTCAATTTCATTATTTTTCTTTTGGGTATTTGATATAATTATATATTCAGAACTTAAATTCAAAACTTTTGGTTAAGTTAGAACAATGACTTTGAGTTAATTGATTTACACGCGTGATGATATATGTGGGTTAAGAGTGATAATAGGATACATAATAGCTGCAGTCTTTTTTTAAATGCCAAACTTGCATGTTGTTTGTGCACAATCCACTGCATTAGCAAGGTACACGTTTACATCCTTATTTTTTTTAGTAAAAAGAAATGTAATAGATAGTTACAGTTCAATAAAAAGATTAAGTAAAATAATTTAAATAACACATAAAATTATTAAATAATGCAATAGTACTAAGATTTATCTTGATATAGATCAATCACTCAAATTATAAAGTTTGGTACAATTGTCAAGTAGTTGAATTTTTTAAACATGATTATTAATATGTAATTCTTCACCGAATGATCGTTAAAACTTTTAAGCATGAACATCACTGGTTGATTGTTGATTATAAGTATAGAAAAAAAATTGTTGGAATGATGATAGGAATCTAATAAAGTTCTATAAATATTAAGATCATTTTGTAATGGATGAAAGATTTATTGGCTACGGTAAGAGTAAAAAGAAGTAAAAATATTTTTGAAAGCTTAATCATGGAGGTAAAACACAAGCTAAAGAAAGTTTGACTAAATTAGAGTTCAATCCAAAAACTCTCTCATATCTACATGCAATTTGAAGATAATTATATTAAACTTAAAAAATAATTTAAAAGGTTTTGCTTTTCCCACCTCAAGTTTTGCTCCTTCCATCCCACACTTTGTTTTGATTTTCTAATTTTTATAAATATCCTTCACAAAAACACAATTTTATTGATCAAAATACACAACAAAAATGTGTTTATGTTATGTTAGGAAGTGCAAACAAATACACAAGGAAATGTGATTTTGTTCCTTGAAATTGCAATTTAGTTGTGTATAGGTTTGCACCTCTTAATACAATAGAAATACATTTCCGTGAAGCAAAATACATAGTAGGATTGTGTTTTTATTATGTATTTTCTAACTTACTTACCAGAAATGTGATTTTACTGTGTATTTTGATTCACTAAATCACATTTCTTTTATGTTAAATTTTAAAAAAATATATTTTTAATAGTAGTTTAATTAAGTTTCATATAAATTATATTTTTAATTGAATTTGAATAAATTACAACAAAATTTAAAAAATGTGTTTTCGTGTGGTGTAGGAAAATAAAAAGGAGGGAAAAAAAGTGTCTATTTTGCTTATTTTTGACAAAGTAAGGGGTGGAAATAGCAGTCTATGGATGAGAATAGCAAGGCCTCAATTTGGAGAGTAAAATACCCCAATACGTAATACTCAATATGTATATGTGGGGTGAAATTTACAAAAGAATGGGCTCTCACAAAAAGAAAAAAAATATCGTATTTCACTCTAATTCAACTAACTTTGAATTACAAAGTTCTTTCTTTTTATAAGCTAAGTTCCCTATAACCTTTCCGCTTAGTAATAAATTTTCACTAAGTATTTACTTCCTACTAACCTTCATAATTATCCAATAATTTCCCCCAACAATCACAATGGTTTAACAAGCCTAAAAATCATGAAAACTAACCTAGAATATATCAAAAGTCACCTAGAGGAAAATAAGAACAAAAATAGAAAATATGCCTTAATTTATTTTTCAATCCAAATCTAAGTAATCCATCCAAATAAAATTTAGCTCATAGATCCATTTTTTTTTCTTGATATATCAAATTACATGCTTTACCTATAAACCAATGGAAACTTTCACAAAAAGTAAAAAAAATAATTAATAATCATATTTCATTCCAATTCAACTTACTCCGAGTTATAAAATTCTCTCTTTATAGAGGCTAAGCTAAAAAAAAGTTGTTTTCTAACCTTTTACTTAACAATTAATGAAATGCGAGCCCAATTGATTTTTCATGCCTTCAATATGATTCGTTTAAATATTTTATTATATTAAATTGACAAGAAAAAGGATTCAGATGCCTTTATTTCTCGTTTTTTCAACCACGTATATATAAAAATATTTTTTTTTTATCTTTCTGTTTTATTCTATTTTTTTCGCGCATTTTCTTATTGTGACCAAACAAATCATAAGGAATATGACGCATAACTTACTGGTTACGCACGCAGTATTGTCACACATTTCAAGGTAATCACTTTCCGATGGACAGATTGTCCTATTGATACAATGATAATATTACTATTTTAGACTTTTAGGACATGTTTGGTTTGAAAAAATAAAATGTGTGAAAATAAAGAAAAAAATAAAATAAGATGAAAGATTTAAATTAAAGTGAAGATATATGAAAATTACATTAATATTTTTTTATATCTCAAATACATCAAGATGAAAGTAACCAAATATTACTTTAGTAACAAGAAATGTATTTTATACCATTGGACAAGATCATAAAATCAATAAGTTTACCTACCAAAAAGAAATAGTTTAAATGTTGCCAAATTATTTTAGCATTTAGCTCTTTTAAAATTCCTCTGTTATGCCATCTCAAACACTCTTACTTACCAGAATTGCTTCAAGTTAAGCAAAATTGATTAATAAAATCTATCATTGGAGTGAATAATATAGCGTTGTTTCTATAAGTAATACGTTTAACCAATTTCAAACAATAAAAAAGTTTTTTCATATATATTTAAGCAACTCCTTTAATATTTATCATTAGGAAAAAAAAACTGTTAAGTTTGAAGTAGAGTGTTTTTATAAACAACTGCACAAATAATTATGCATTATAAATGCTCGTGTAGTACTATTTATCAGATTTTATAAAGATATTGAACAATATGCTATTAAAAAAAATATATCATGTAGCTTATATTTAATGTTTATAAACTTAAGGGTTTGTAAATCAATAATACCAGAAAACTTTGTCCTTCATTTATTGATAGGAGTTGGATTATTAGTTACGTGAATGAAAAAGATTTTGTTAACAGAGACTAAAGTTGCATTGATTATCTATATATATTTTTTAGTTGCATTCTGATATAGGTGGTCTCCAAAGTCGGCTCAAAGTGTTACAACTTACGATATGGAGAGTGGTGAGCTTAATTTCTACTTTCAAGCAGGGACAACGCTACTTGTTGTAGGGTTTGCCCATAAATTGTTTTAAGATTTTTTTTTCTTTCAAAATACTCTATTTTTTATTGTCTTTTTATTGTTGAGATGATTTTATTTTTTTTCTTTTTAGATAAAATATTTGAGAATTATTTATTTTTCATTCTAATAATTTTTTTCTTTTTATAATATGTTAATATTATTTGAAAAGTTATATATCCGATTGTATTTGTAATCAAATGACTTTATTAGTTTTTATATATTAATATTGGCCCAAAAAAAGCATAGCTGTCTTAATTGGACTTTTCACAATTCGTTGGTTAAGCTTAGATTTTAAACAAATTTAATTTTGAATGAAAAGTAAAATCTTAAAATAATTAAATTTCATTTTTTTAATCTGATAGGAAAAAAAAGTTCAATTTTCATGCACCACCATACAGTGTGTTGTTTTTTTTTATATTATTAATTAATTAAAAAACACTTTATATATTTTTTAAGTAATTATTGTTAAATGAATAGTTTTTAATTATATAATCATATATATTATAGATTATAATGTAAAAACTTTATGCTGTTGATAATAAGATACACTGATGAAGTCAACTAGAAGCAAAGGCAATATTTCTTGAGGTGGAGCAGGAAGCACCATGGAATGATCTTCATACACCACACCCAACTTAATTAAATTATCTAGGCACCAATTTGCCTCATGAAAGATGTGAGAAAAAGGGTCCACTCTCCAGAAATTTAGTTGCATCACCATCCACAAGAGCTAGAGCTTCCTTGCAATCCAAAAAAGCATGATGTCTTTCATTTCAATAATTAAAAAAAACTTTATATTGATATATCTCTTTTAAGGTGAATTTAAAGTATCTCCAACTGATAGTTATAGTCAAAATTTAATCTCTTAAAAAATTTACATTTATTTAAAGAACTGACCTCTTTTAATAGATATCTTTTTATATACATAAATTTAAATTTAAAGAATAAATCTCAATCTTATCACATATTTAAGAAATAAAGTTTCTTATATATTAATTATCTTAAATCATATTGATTTTTATATAAAGTATCTAAATAACTTGAGAATTACTTTTTAAACCTGAAAAAATTTTGAGATGGTACTTTACATAGAAGAGATTTTCCTTTTTCATATATATAAGATATATGTTTTTCTTTGTCAAAATCACAATATTCTTATTTTGTTAGTAGAATCACAGTATCCATATTAAAGGCGTTCATGCTTAAACAAGATATAATTATTATTGGTGATAAAGTTCTTTTTTTAAATATTTAATGTAATTATGTGTTCAGAATTCAAACTCGAAATCACTGATTAAGCTGAAACAACCCCTAAATATAATATTTAACCTTGATACTTTATTTAAAAATATTAAATATGTAGAATAAAAACTAATTGTTAATACTCAAAAGCTTAAACAAATGCGACCATAATTAAGCAATAGAAACATTTAGGTCTGACTAAATCGAGTCTATATTTACTTGTAAAAGATGTTAAATACTGATGTTTGAATTTGAAATGATCCATTATCATTTGTTTAGTTTTTTTCATATACAACAGAATACTTTAAGTCTTATATTAATTAAAGATAGTGTTAAGATAGAGGGAGACATCCTTCACCCTGAGTTAGTTTTGGAGTTAAATTAGGTTTAAACCCACATTTAAAGATGATATTAAAATCTATTTTAGATTCATAAAAAGAACTACCCATTATATTATCCATGCATCAAACTCAAAAGTGCTTACATGAAGTGTATTGAAAAGTGCTTACATGAATTACCCTTAACCTATGAGCTAACTTTAGAGTTGAGTTAGACTCAAACTCATGTTACAAGAATATAATAATATTCCTCCAATAGATGCCTTATTGTCACAAGTGATTAAAGATATGTGATTGGCTATTGAAATTCAAATCTTAGGCAAGCACAAAACATTAATTAAAAGAGTGTGCCCATGCCCAAACTACCACTTAACCCTAAAAGAACATTAACTCAAATACAACTCGTAAATGTTGACTTAAAAATAATTATAAAACCTATAATCATATAAGGATTTGTTATATGATGCAACCAATATTGTGAAAACTAACTTGTTCATCGACTTGATCGAGATATTTGGTTAGTGAGTTAGCGATCAAATTTAAATTGGTGGATCACTTATTGAACCAATTAATCCGATATATATATTAAAAAATTAATACACACACAAGGTTCAATCACAAATCATAATCTCACGAACACATAATACTTTATGAACTCAAACCTATATCCAATCTCCGACTCATAAAGCTCAATAACACATAATGACATTGGCTTAAAACGTGTGTTAAACACACTATCCTCAAGGATTTATCCGTGTAAAATGCAAATCTCCCAAAATTTAAGAGACTCATCCCAAATTAATTTAGGGATTAGAACTAGCAAGAAGGAGAATAATAGAGAACCAAAGAGAGATAAAAGTGAAATTGTGTTTTTTAGTATCAAAACAATAGGGAGAACATCCATTTTATAGATAGAAAATGATCGTGTAATAATAATATGTAATAAAAATAATTAACTAAAAATAATGAGTAATTATTCTGTTTAAATAGGGTATTAAAATCCATTTAAAACAGAAATTATAATTAATTAAAACAATAAAAAGGAATGACAATAAAGTCATTGAAAAATATTCCTAGTTAAAATTAAAATCATTATCATGTTTGAACTATAAATATTACATAATCATTTACTATTATAAATTATTGTGTATCATTAAATTACTAAAAAAAACTTTTTTTTTATTTTCCATTATTAAATACAAACGTTGTTGGATGACAATAAATGAATATGATGAAATTGTATAAAAATATAAATATTATATCATATATATCAAGATCAAAGATAATAATTAGCTATTATATATTATTATCAAGATCAAAATCATATTATAAAAACATATTATATGATATCAACAATTAGTTATTAATAATTTAATATGTTTTAAAAATTGTAAGAAAAAAAAAACTGCTCAATTGAGTCAAATTGGACTAATTTGTTTCGAGTTATCAATTCTAACTATATCTCATGGGATCAAACTGGATTGATTCAAGTTCACTACATATCCGATTTTATAGCCTATTTGGACCACCCGAATTCCCAATTGATGGAGAAGCCACCCACCTCAAATCTCCATCATCCCACTGTGACATACAAAGGATGCTTTCAACCATCTCTTTTTTCGTTTCTTGAATGCACATGGCTTCAATTTTTTTTGCTTTGGACAATTTTCTTACAAGCTTTGCCTTCACTGTCCCCCCCATTAATTAATAGTATCTTCATAAATCAACTTCAATAATACCCTCCCTAACTCCCCTTTTAAATTCCTTCAAGTTAGTTTCCTCATCCCCTTCCAAAGTAACCCCTGTTTATTTTCCCTTTTTCCTCAACTTGCAGCCTCCTTAGCATCATTCTTAAATCCACACCAATTTATTACAATTTTGAACACAACCATCAGTCAAGGTATTATTGAAGGAACACCCTACACTACTTTCAAAATTTAACACAGCTCCTCCCCAATACATAATAAAAAAAAAATACCAATTTATACCAATACAAACTCATTATGTCAAACCCAAAAAATATCTTTGAATAAAACAGAATCCGCACGCCACCCATAAACCAAATGCTATACATATATAACATAAAATGCTAATTTAACATTCTCACAAAACACTTTATCTCACGTTTGATTCATGTGACGGAATTAGAATATAAGTATACACGAGATAAGATGAGATTAATTATTATAGAATAAACAATTCATGTACAAATAATGCAAAACTTTTTCACATTATCATATAATCATAGTTAACAAACATTCAATTGAGACCAAGACTAAAATATCCTTAAATTTTTAACTACTTTTGTCATAAATTATCCCACTAACCACAGATAACAATACATTCTACCATCCGTCAATTTATTTTTATGATAAATATCTCTTTTAATGCAAATACTAATTTATCTTCTTAATTATGTTTAGGGATATTGTTGGAAAATATAGTTTGAAAAACTAAAAATACTAAGTTAAAATATATTTTTCATCCTTATAAATATCGAAAGTTTAGAATTCGTGCATGTAAAATTTCATCTTCATAAAATTGAAAGGTATTGTTTTTCTAGCCCAGAGGTAGGCTTAGACGAATCCAAGTCTAAATATCTGATGTATCCACTAAAAATTGAATACATGGAGTTACTTCACCAAACCGCACCCAAACATCATCCCTTCACCATTTGTGATCAATACCGCACCTTCAACCATCATCCTTCCCATCTTTTCTACGTCGCATTGTGATGTGCACCACCTCTTACATCATGCACCACTACCCACACGAGCCATCCTTTGCGTCGCCAATCCTAACAACACAATGGGTGTGGTTTTTATGGGTTTGGGAGAAAGGAGTATTTTGCAAAAAAAAAAAAAAACTTACAATTTGTGGCGGTTTTAATTATCACAAATTGTGATTTTATTTCTTTTTATCATAATTTTTTACGATTTTTAATCCCTAAAAAATTACATTTTATAATTTAAGTTTTAAAATATGTTACATCAGTTTACATCCGTTTAAGTCTAATTCCAAGTTAAAAAATAACATATTTTAATTTTATGAAGACAAAAAATATATCGAAAATTTACAGGGTGAATTTTAAATTGTTTTTTATTTATAGGGACAAAAAACATGTTTTAATAAAAAATTGAAAGAAAAAAAAATTAAAACGATAATTATTTTGAAACTGTGGAAGTAATTTACTGTGTAACTTTTACACTAATATATGCCTAGTAAACTCTTTATTATAATCAAACAATGAAAATGATACTGTAACTATAAAATAATGCGAGTGTACTATGTTGACGTAAATGTAATCCTATATTATAAGGACGAAATACTTGGTCATTTCCCAGTGAATCCAGCAAAAATAAAATCATAGGAAAACGATTGGCTTCAACCACGGGTCAAATTACAATTATAAAAAAACACTAGAACTAAACTATAAAAAAGTCAAAAAATAATGCTAACAATTCAGATTTACATAGCTAGTGGGACCCACTGGCATTCAATATATATTAACTGAAGACAAGACACATACCGTTTTCTCAGCCAACCCTCTCTCCCTCTCTGTTCGCACTCTGTCTTTCCCCTGTTTCCGCGTCACTGAGTCATGGCGATTCGCAACTCGCTCACCGGCCAATTCCTCCGCCGCAGCTCCGTCGCCGGAGCAAGGCTCATGTCTTCTTCGTCCTCATGGTTCCGGAGCATCGAGCCCGCTCCCAAGGATCCTATCCTCGGAGTCACTGAAGCTTTCCTCGCCGATCAGAGTCCAAACAAAGTCAACGTCGGAGTGGTGAGTTTCTCACTTCTCTCTCCGTTTCCGTTGAATTTTCGCGCATTTTTTTGTTCTGAGAATTTGAAGCGGAATTAAATCTGTTAAGAGAGTAAAATTATCGAATCCGATCCAATCACGAAAGCAGAAAGCAGCACTGTCATATTCGTCATAGCAAATAACGGTCTCTGTTTTTTTTTTATTAGATTAGTTTTGTTTATTTTATTTTTTTGTGTTAAGAGTTCTGATTCGTGGATTTTGTGAGCAATGAAAAAAAGTGATTTTGAATGTAAATTTTGAAAAATATATTTACACGGGATGAGAACGGAGTTTTTGTGATAGTGAAATTTATTTATTTGTTTATTTTGAGTGGATAACTGTGGAACTTAATTTTTTGTTTTGTTTTTATTACTTAAAAAGGGTGCGTATCGCGATGACCACGGAAAACCTGTGGTTTTGGAATGTGTTAGAGAAGCAGAGAGGAGGGTTGCCGGAAGTCAATTCATGTAAGTAAAATATATGTGTTACTATTTTTATTTTAGATAAAGCACTTGAAAATATTACTTGCATGTCGTTGATTAGGTTGAAACTGGTTCAAATCTCTAAAGTAAAGTCTCGGTTTTAGCTTAATAAAGATGGTGAATCAAGTTGTTTTTGACATAAATAGTTACTCTGGACCAATAAGGGTAGCACAAGAAAAAAACAAATCTTGAAAAATATTAAACAGGCAGTAATGTTTTTAAATTTGTATTAAATATTTTTTATAATAAATTTAATTAAAATAAATATTACAAATCATAGATTATCATTTACAACAAAAAAAAATCATTAATTTTTATAATAATTATCGTAAAAGTTATTTGTAATTGTATGAAAAATAAACTCTTTATTATTTAATTCTGTTCATGAGGCACTCACTTAGCATTGCCTTTTTTTTCTTTTGGGGTATACCTTATTTTATTTTAAGAGATATAAATAAGTGTTGTAAAAAAATGCTGGTAGAAGTATTAAAATAATTTTTTTGAGGAAGTATTGTTGATATATACGGTATTAGATTTTTGAACAAAAAAAATCTTATTTATTCATTTTCTTAATGAGTGTCTGCACTCATTATATGAATGTAACTTTTAATTACTTCCATTTGCCAATTTGGGGATGTCACGTAAAGTTTACCTCCTAGCTGTTTTGCCTTTTGGGTGTGTATGGACTGCACATAACGCAGTTTTGGGAATATGATGCTATTAGTTCTTGATGCGCGTCCTTTGATATCTACCCTCTTTTTACCCTTTCATACGGAATTACAATTTCTTGAACTGTTTAATTAGATTCTTTAGGTGTTTTGGGATGATGATGCTGGGAATACTGGTTCTGCTTTTCTGGCGTGAAAGCTGGAAACTTTTAGAAATCGTATCTGGAATCTTTCACCCTCATTTTTAAGGGTCGTACCAAACTGACTAATAAAGAAGAATAGAAGATGCTTTCTGTGGGTTTTGAGTGATTGAATTCATATATTTGCAACTTTAGAAATATAATGTTGATGTAATTGGTTTGTGTAGAATGTGGGAATGGTTGAGAATTTTCAAATTTATGGTGTCTAAATTTTAAAATAGTAAAGTTCTACTTCAACAGAGTTCACTTCAATCCTTTTAATGCTCCTTTCATGATATAAAGATTTGATGGTAAAGGTGATTTGGCCGGTGCCCTTTGCGGGCATCTGAAACCATCTTAAGTTTTAACTAAGCCTTTGTATTCGAACAAATGCCTCATCAGTTGTCAAAATATTCCTGAAAGTAAGAAGCTGTCAGAATATTTCTGAAATTCAGAAATTGGCACATGCACTTGAAGTTGAAGATATTGTCAAAATGTCAGTTAAGGATGGTGATTTTTTTCTGTTTGTTAAGGAGGAAAAAAAAGTGCCGCGAAAATCAAGTCTAGTTGAATTGGCTTTCATTGCCTTTGTTTCTAAAATTAATTTGAGGATGCAATAAATAAATAAAACTTGAATTCTCAAGGTTCATAGAACCACAAGTTTCCTTCAGATTAATACCTGCATTCCAGGCAAACTTCCAAGGAAAACCCAGCTAAGCAGCTAGTAATATTCTTCAGAAACAGTTATTTATCTTCAATATTTTTATTAGGCTTATTTACAAAAAGAATCTCTCTATTTTTTTCATTTCACTGAATCAGTTTAATTTATTATAAGAGTTCTTCTATTTTTCAAAATTCACTATCTGAGTCCACAGAGAAAAAATTAAACGTTGACCCTTGACTTATTTTACACGTCTCACATTCTCGTTGCTCAGTTTGGATTCGTGTTGTTGATTTTGGGAATTAGGGATTTTTGGTAATGTGAAGTTTAGGGATTTTGGGTGAATGGTGGATGAAGTTTACGTTTTTAGGGTTGAGATAAGTATTTCTGAAATAATTGTTAGTTACCTAATTACTAATGAAGGTAGATTTGAAATAACAAATAATTAATCACTTTAGTTACCAATAATAATATTTCCTAAAACATAAATACCTGTTAAACGATCAATTATATGCAGACACCACTTAGCACTAAACGTTCTAAATGTTCAATTTTTTCTCTGGAGATTCAGACCATAAATTAAAAAATAGAGGGAGGAAATGAGAAAAATAAGGGGACACTTTTTGCGATTAAACTTTTTTATTACTCAGCCTAGCAATAAAACACGATCTTATCTGTCTGTCTGTCTATATAACTTCAGCTTTGGTATCACTTGTTTATACTATTTAATCGAGTTTATGCCATTACATTGCACTGATGCAAATGTTTGGCCAGGGAGTATCTTCCCATGGGTGGAAGCATAAAAATGATAGAAGAATCGCTGAAGCTGGCATTTGGAGACAACTCTGAGTTCATCAAGGATAAAAGAATAGCTGCAGTGCAGGCTTTATCTGGGACTGGTGCATGTCGACTTTTTGCTGCATTTCAACAGAGATTTCATCCTAATACCCAAATCTATATACCAGTGCCTACCTGGGCCAAGTAAGTATTTAGGACAAATCTTCCTTTAAATGTTAATATACCTATAAACTGTATGAGCCTTCAGTTTTTTATATTTAGTTATGAATTTTTTGTTTGTCCCTTGTCTTGCGTGGATATTTATTTCTAATGGGAGAAATTACAGCCACCATAACATTTGGAGAGATGCTGGAGTGCCTATGAAGACATTCCGTTACTATCACCCTGAGTCTAGAGGATTGGATTTTTCAGGACTGATGGATGACATAAAGGTATTTTGCTCTCCTAACATTTTTCAGACTTGCTTTATAGGTCAATTTTTACAGATGAAGCTTTACTAGTACTCTATAGTCTATAATCTTCTTAAATTAATTATTAATTATTACATATACAGAATGCTCCAGATGGTTCCTTCTTTCTGCTTCATGCTTGTGCTCATAATCCTACTGGAGTAGATCCTTCAGAAGAACAATGGAGAGAGATCTCTTCCCAGATAAAGGTAACAATTTATGGAATAGTACATTAAGTGCATGCTTGGTTTTCAGTTTCAAGGCCCAAAAGTATGTTCAAAAAGTAAAACTGAAAAAGCATTCGGTTTTCAGTTGAGCTTGATTTTAAACAAAGTTTTTTTTCCTTACAATTTTGCCTTGAAACTCAATTTGAAATGAGAGAGAGCTGCTTTTACAAACTCAGTTTGCAAAATGAATTTCATCTAAACTTAAGTTTACAAACTTTAATCTAAACATAACCAAAAAGATTGGATTTTGTTATTCTTGTTTCAGTTCTTGACTCTTTTTCTTGTTCATTGTTATGATTGTTTCCAGGCTAAGGGTCATTTCCCTTTCTTTGACATGGCATATCAAGGTTTTGCTAGTGGTGATCCAGAGAGAGATGCAAAAGCCATAAAGATTTTTCTTGAGGATGGTCATTTAATAGGACTTGCTCAGTCATATGCAAAAAATATGGGACTGTATGGCCAGCGAGCAGGAAGCCTGAGGTAAGTAGACTGTTTTAAACTATAACTCAGGTTCAAAATGCTATGAATAGACTCTTCAGTGGCATTTCTTGTGGTTGGGGAGTGGCATATGTTGGACCTTGATGATTCTCCTAATACATTAATTGGATGTTGACAACCTGCTTGTCAGCTAAGATATGGTGCTGTTGTATTATCATGTTAAAATTATATGATATTTTGTTATTAATATAAGTTTAAAAGTTAAATTGATTTTGTTACCTCATCTCCATGAGGTCTGTATATTGAGGGTATAATAGTGTAGACCTGGAAAATCCAACATTCTAAAATTGATTTTTATAATTATCTGTAGCTTCAATTGGCTTCTATTAATCTCCGGATGAAGTAATAGAATTACCTAGAGACTTATTAGAATATTATCATTTCTATTAGCATTTTAGAATATTTTGTCATTATGTTGATTAGATTAGAATAATCAATTACTGATTATTAGGCTAGAGATTGTTTTTTAGTCAGACGAGTTTACTCTTTGAATAATGTAAACAATCAATAAATACTAGAACATGTGTAACATACAATTTCTCTCAAAATTTGCGTACTTCAACATTTTTAATTAATATACAATTTTAAATGATTTGAAGGATGAATCTTGGGCATTCTTTCTAATAATCTGTGTGTAAACATTGGAAATTCCTAATCTTGGACCTTGGGCAGCTTTACAGAACTTCTGTCTTGGCTGTGAAAAGGGAATTAATTCTGCAAAGAAATGTGCTCATAATTTTAAATTCCCTGCAGTGTGCTTTGTGAAGATGAGAAACAAGCTGTGGCTGTAAAAAGTCAGTTGCAGCTGATTGCTAGACCCATGTACAGTAACCCACCTCTCCATGGAGCACTTATAGTTTCTACTGTCCTTGGTGATCCAGATTTGAAGAAGTTATGGCTTAAAGAAGTCAAGGTAAAGTGCCATTATTTCTTAGAGTCCCCTCCTCCCTCTCCCTGGGTTTTCAATGTAGAAGTAGTGATTTTGATCATCACATACAATAAACGAACCAAACCCATGTTTTCATTTGTCGTAGCTTGCTATTAGTTTATTAAGATGGTAATAATGCTACTATTCCTGGCCTAAGGAAGGAATACAGTAAGGTCTTGATATGGAATAGGCCCAGATTCCAGATAGGGAAGAGGGCGATTAGAACTAGAGCTACATAGTTATTCTAATCTTGAATGCATGGGACAAGGTTTTGTTGAAATTTACAAATCCTATATCATATAATATGCTACTTTGTTGGAGTGTCTGCTACATTGCATGACCTTCACGAGGCAGTGATGCAAGGATATAAAGTAATGTTACAAGGATGCAATTTCAGCATGCAAGCAATTTTTAGTCAGCTGCCTTTGAGAATTTTTGCCTTCTGCTGTTGCACTTCTAATTATAGATTTCATGTTGATTTGAAATTTAAACAAATTTGTAAAATATTTTACATTTGAATATTACTTTTGGGGGCACGGTTGTCAACTTGCCATTTTGAGTATTATCTGGGTTCTATCTGTTTTTGGTCCCCACTGTGTACACCATGAATAAATTCATCCTCTAGGCATGCTCTTTAGTCGTCAAATTTTTTGTGTGTGATATCATGCTATTACTTAAACATAATTATTAGAATAGCAACATGCAGTATTGTTATTTCACAAGGTTGTTCAGATTATGTTTTTAAGGTCAAAACCTTTGTTTTTGTAGCTGTTACTAGGCTTTGTTAACAATTGTGCTATTCTATGTTAATATTCAAATTGTAATTCAAAAGGACAATATTGTAAAATTTTATAAATCATCAATACAAATTTACAAACATGAAGAAGTTGTGGCAACAGATTGAAATTGGACTTACATTGATAGTATCTTTACAGGTTATGGCAGACCGCATCATCGGAATGAGGACTACACTACGAGAAAACTTAGAAAAGAAGGGGTCTACTTTGCCATGGCAGCATATAACTAATCAGGTTCAGTTGAATTTGTTTAATGCTCAACTGTTTCAGTCCACTTTGTCTTCTTTTCCTTTGCTTATTTTTTTTAATCCTTTTTTCTTCCGTTACATTGGATTGCCTAGTGAAGTATTTAGAATTAGGATTGAACTTCCAACATCATCATCATACCCAACTGTCCAAGTATTGGTGCCATGTCCAAGTATTGGCTAGTTGCTTTTCTCACACTTTTCTTTGTTATTTGTGCAGATTGGTATGTTCTGCTACAGTGGATTGACACCTGAACAGGTTGATCGTATGACAAACGAGTTTCATATTTACATGACCCGTAACGGTCGTATCAGGTAATTATAAACCCAATCTTCTGTTTCTTTCCACTATCATTTTCCTTACACTGCAAGATCCTGAGAGATGAAGATAGTAGGATTTTACTGTTTTCTTACATACATTTGATTTTATATTACAGTATGGCTGGTCTTAATACGGGCAACGTTGGATATGTTGCTGACGCTATCCATGAGGTTACAAAATCATTCTAGATTATTCAATCACCCAACAGGTGACCAAATTTTTGTCTTTGGAGACAAACATCTCAGAAGTAGTACCCTTATCCAGGGGAGCAAAATAAATTTAATAAAGTCTGACAAATTTTCAACTTGTTTCGGGGTAAGATAGTGATACTCTTCAGGGTTTACCTTGCATATTGAAGACCCTTATTGCAATACGTATCCGATTTATCATATCCATGCACCATAGATTATATCCATTTTTACAGACATCTTGTTTAGCACTTTAATGAGCATAACCCTGTATCATCATTTTTTTTATAAAATAATTTGAGTAGTAGATTGAATAAGGGCTTTATTTATGGTGAACAGGAAGTACGTAGCTTCATTCTTACTACACTATTATTCCTGTTAGTGAAACTTTGCGATTGTTGAAGCTAGAATGGATATTTAAATGCTAATTTCTTTTATTCCCTTCGTAAGCTCGATTGAGATTGATGACCGCGGCTAATTTGGTGTGTGTGAGTTTATTTTGATGCCATATATCATATATGTAGCAACATCTAGCATTTCATCATCAATATGTTAGGAGGACAGGTAAGGGCTTCTAACATCATGAAAAATAAGTTAGTTTATAAGTTTCTAACTTTTTTTTTCTTCTCAATTTTATTGTTATTATTTTATTTGAAAATTCGTTTTATCCTTTTATTTAATTTAAGAAACCTTTTTAACTTTTTTTTTTGTTGTCTGAAAAAAAATTATATCTAATTTTGTTTTTAGACGCACACGAGAGTCAATCACATTAAAGAGAATGTGAATGCTAACGAGGCTTACCCATAAACTGAAAATTGTCCTTCGTAAGTGATATCCCTCCGAAACTAGCCTACAGAGGAGGAAAAGAATACTACCAAGTACCAATTGAAGCATGTCTCACTAATATGACGAAGTTCATTTTTATGTTGTGTGTTATTTTGTAGGGCAGTCTAGTGGCGGACCTATTCTCAAATGAGTGTGGGTAAATACACCCCTTCAATTTAATATAATCATAAATATTTATCTTAAATTATATATTTTACACCCTATTTTATGTGTTTGAACCCCTAATTTATTCTCATACGAGGATAAGTAAATGCACTCCTTTATTTTAATAAAATCATAAGTATTGATTTTAAAATTTTATATTTTACACTTGTAGGAGTTTGAATCCATTATCTCATTTCCTCACTCTTATATCTTTATTTATGTCTTTATTTTTATATATTATAACTTTTATTAAATTGGTATTTCAAAATAAATTGTCTCAACTGACTCAAGGTCATAAATCTACCACCGATCACTGCCACTATCATGCTTTTCATTTTTGTATTTTTTTTAGGTCATAGATCACGGGTGTTTCTCAATTCACTCTTGCTAAATAGATCATTCTTACTCACACAAACACAATAGAACCTTACATTATTGTGTCAATCTTTTGGGTTATTTTCATGTTTAGTAAAGTAGTTATATTATGTCATCGAGTTCCATATTTTGCTATAAGTTTGAGTTACAAGAAGCAATGTAAAACATATGTATTCAATTTCCTTGTGGTGCCTGGATGAAGGAACACTCCTTGTGAGTCTTTTGTTAGCATTGTAAATAAATTTATTTAATTAAAGAAAAAGGTTAATTAATTGAAATTTAACTTCAAATCAAATCAAATCATTTTAATTAGTGTTTTTTTTCTAAATTCAAACTAAATCAACTCATAATTATGTGAATACCCTAGTTTCTTTTATTGATAGTAATTTTATTGTTATTACATAATATTATACGTTCAGAAAATCTTTTTGATCATTTGAGTTAATATTATCAAGGTTGCTTCAAGTCAAACATTGTTTAACAGAATTTGGCGGATAACATAGTGTTGGTTAAGCATTGTTGCTTAATGTTTATCATCCAGATAAGAAAAAAAAACTCTTAAATCTGAAGTTTCGTACCACTAAAAAAAACTTCTAAACAATTCAATAAGCAATTATGAACAGTGGATGCTCTCAAGGCATTAGGTTTGAGTCATTCTCACTTTTTTTTTTATCGAAAAAAACTAGTTTGTTAATTTTGTTAGAAATATTAGATGAAAAATTCAAACTCACTACATTTTTCTTCCCCATTTCTCCTTTCATCCTTCCCTAATCATTAAACCAATCTTATATTTATGACCTTCTCACTTATATTTTGCTTAACTTGTTTTCTTCCAAGTCCTTCTCGTACAAGACTTCATATGCTGACTTACACTTCACACAAATAGAAACGAAATATAATTGCATATATAGCAACCAAATATATTAACCCTCATCTCAACGAATATTGTTAATAACAGTAAGCACGTCGCCCTATCATCAACATAAAGAATTCACATTTTTTTCTTCCGTAAATAACTTTTGGATTGGATCCTTTCTTGTTGTCCACATGTGACAAACAAGATCTTTGCAAGGAAGAGGGTTACTACTTACTAGAATATTAAACAATGAGGAAATTTTTTGTTTTGAATCAAGAGATTGTCATAAACATAATATAAAGGACATCCTGAATTTAATCTCATAAAAAGCAAGCCAAACTACTACAGGGGCCCCTCAATTCAGGTGGGCCCCTCTACCTATGAAGACATGATTGCTATCATTTTGTACTCCTAGCTTTCTGAAATCTGACCAAAACAATATACAGATGCAGGGATAAGTATGCTTTAACTAGAATGAAATACTAGACAGAATCACAAACTTCCATGCTTAGCCGAGCAGCAAGCACATGTATACATCTTCACAAGGGGGACGAAAAAGTTATATATAGGCCACAAACAGCCTGTCTGTTGATTCACATTGATCACTATATCGGTTGACTCATCGTTTCATTATCCCTTTGCATCTATGAACCGGCAGAATGCGGGAAGCTGAGACCCATCTGCCGCCTAATATGCTCTGGGATGAGCCTATTGATCAGTTCAGGTGATGCTCCAGCTAACTGTAGTCGAAGTTTTCATTGCAGAATGATTAAGATATTATTTGGGTGTTGAATACTATTCACAATTCAGATATACGAGAAATTATTAATTGGATGCCCTTGTGTTTGGTTTGGATCATGCAGAACAGATGTATAGTAGGTAGTCATACAGATACTTTATGAATGGTAAACAAAGCAACAGCCTTGACATGTCACATTTAATAAAAAATACGACTAAGATATATACCTCCTGTTTGAAGTTGAAAAGTGGGGGCAGTGGATGGCCATTAGGAAGACGGGCATTTGGCTCGCGAAGCTCATCAAAGAAAGGATGTGCACATGCTTCCAGCTGAAATAATAAAAGCCATTGGTGAAAATTATGCCAATTGAGTTAACTAAATAAAAAAAACATGCCATAAGGAATATAGATATAATATCACAGCAAGGTTAATATAAGCAAAACTTCTTCCTGTGTATGTTTTCCTTTTATTTAAAGGGGATAAGTGAAGGTAGGTATCATGGCTCATCCTACTCACCGCAGTGCAGCGCAGACTAGGTGAATATTGGAGAAGCCTTGATGCAAGGTCAATTGCTTCAGGAGGCATTCGCTTGTGGAAAACCTGAAACATAAAGCATAAAAATAAATGCATCATTCACTAGCCAATGACTAATAATCAACAACTGAGCTTTACTTCACTAGGTGAGGTAGTAGGTTACATCAATCAAGGCTATCAAGCTCATCAATTACAAAAAACAGAGAAAATGGAAAGCACCTTCAAAAACCTAGTTGTAACTTGTAAAGCAAGCTGTTGAAGTTGATTTTGAAAATTATTTTTTCATCTTTTTAATCCATATTTTAAAGTCCAATTGCAAGCATTGAATATCAAAAGGAATATGGATGAGAAATGCCATTACCTTGTGCCAAGGATGAGCTTTAATCTGAGGGAATCTAAAATCTGTATAATTTGGGTTCATGCAACGGATTTCCTCTCGAGTCGGAGTACCAAGAACCTACAAGAAGACACCTAAATAATGATCTCTGAAGATATATTCTGCAATCATGGCAACACTAATATCAAAGAGACATCACCTTAATAATTTCCACAAGTTGGTCCACCTGATTTTCTCCAGGAAACAATGGCTAAACAAACATTTGAAACTATGGGAAGTCAATATTACATATCACAGAAAGAAGGCAAAACAATCTTAAGTATGAGCAACATTAATGCATAGATTGCCAGAAAGTATAACCTGTCCTAGAAGAAGTTCAGCAAGAACACAACCAGCTGACCAGATATCAATAGAAGGTGTGTATTCAGTTGCACCAAATATTAGTTCTGGAGCCCGATAGTAACGTGAACATATGTATGAAATGTTTGATTCACCCTTGACCTGATATAAATTTTTTGTGGAAAAATATATCATAACTATATCCTAGCAAGTTGTGAACATGAGAAGCTTCATGAAATTGATAATTGAATAAAAAATCCACATGTTATGTCAATCGATAACTTCCATTTATGTTTCATATAATAGGAAAAAATGGGTCAGAGCCAAGATTCTAAGCATCATTATCATTTTAATTGCTATTTACTGATAACAAATCATCACATAAACAGGTTAAATCAATATTTCGTTTATGGAAAGATCTTATAAGAGTTTTAGCATATCTATGTCCACTGGGCAGTACGTCATTTTAGTAGTCCTCCATTATCATGGTGCATATGTGCATGAAGCAATGATATGTACAAGAACAATGCAGACCAACATACCAGAACTTTGGCACTCCCAAAATCGCATAGCTTAACTTGGTGAGTAAGAGGATGAACCTGTAGTCATATATGCAAAAGGTTTAGAATAAATGAATACAACTCAGAGGAAAAACATTGAAAGAAAACATACCAAAAGATTTTGAGGCTTTACATCCCTATGGCAAACTCGCAGGGCGGTATGGATATATGCTAATCCCCTGAAGATCTAAACATCATATCCAAACTCAATAGTTACAAAGTTATAAAACAAGACATGAACTAAATTCCAAACATAGAATAGAAGAGTTCATACTTGATATGTATACAGTTTCACGTAGATGAGAGGCATTCTCTGGTTCATAGTAGTGTAATGCTTTATAACTCGGTACATTGACTCAGGGACATATTCCATTACCAAGTTTAGAAAAAGTTCATCTTTGCTTGTTGTGGAAAAGAAACAGTGCTTCAGGGAAATTACATTTGGGTGATCCATTAAGCGCATTAACTGCAATTCACGATTTTTGTACCGCCTGTCTTGCAAGACCTTTTTAATAGCCACTGCCTCTCCAGTCTCCAAGCACTTTGCCTATGTTTTAGGTAAAAGAGAAATGTCATCCAGTGGTGGAAAACAATGAGATACTTGACAGCAGAGAAAGCTTAAAAGGAATAGTTGTCACCTTGGTGATTGTTCATCCTTACCTGGAAAACAACTCCAAATGATCCAGTGCCAACAACACGTTCTGCCATGTAACTGATGGTCTGCAGGTGGTATCAGGGAAGGAATCATAACAAATAAGTTATTTACGAAGAACAAATAATGAAACTCAGACAATATCACCAATTTTAAAGTTATTGAACCATCATAATTAAATTCTTCAAAATTATACATCCTGTAAGACCTAACATATTGTTGGCAAATAAAATTATCAGATGAGGTAAGCACTGGGAAAATAAGCCAACCTCTGATTGACAACCAGTATTATATTTTTGGAAAAGCCTAGAATATAATGGGCAATTTATTAATTTTGATTCCCCAACCACTAACTCTACTTCCATTCTATCCCCATAAGGAAGTGAATCGTTATCAAAACAATAACCATTATATACAATAACATATATTTAAGAGGGTATGAAATGAATTTTATACTAAAAATTGTAAGTTCAGAAGGAAAGGGGTTGAGAGTTAGAACACATTCACACCTGTTTAGGTTCCCCATTTTTGCCTCCAATTGTGGTGGAGATTATGTGGCCAGTAACGGCATCATTCCCCTCAATGACAGTAGCTGACATATCCTGCAAATTATAAAAAGAAATAGATATTTAATGCAGTAAAGCAAATCTCCTAATACAGTATTCGAATGCCAGATTTTTATTGATACAATATCAATCATAATTTAAATTTAGCTTTATAGAAATTATCATCAATAATTTCATTTAGGAACATCCACAAAATATGGCAACATCATGTGCCTATCTTGTATCAAATGCATGCCATGCCAGACATACCAGCAAACATGCATATAGACAGAGAAGTTAATTTGAGAAGATGCAAATATAAGAAGGAAAGGGGGGTATCTCATGACAGACCACTGGTTAAAACAAGTATTATATGAGAAGAAAATTGCACAGCAATGAAACATATGCACCAGAGGGTTACCAGAAGAAATCCGCCAAAGTTCAGAATGTGAAGTTGAAGAGAGGCAAAGTGTAAAGAGCTCAAAGAGCACACACAGTAGCTAAAGTTAAATAAGGTAACCGCAGCTCACAAGAAAGCATAAAGAAAAACTTTAATACAACTCAAGACACCATACAGAGAGAATCTAAGGACACTAATTCCCTGAAGCAAAGCAAATTATAACCGTTTGAACTTTTGAACAACAATCCACTACAAGGGAAGTAAAGAGAAATCACACACAAAAACACAAAAGGATCTAAACAAAAACTATACCCCAATAATAGACCATATAATAGCACATAATTAACATAGCTAAGGACAATTACCAGTAGATTAGAGATAAGTGAAAGAAACATAACCTAAAAATATTAGAATGTGAAATAAGAATGTTTGCTCATGTCAGCTAAGTACACCTAATCAGAATCTCTATCTTTGAATTAAAGGAAACAAAAACTCAAAGCACAGGATTCCACATTTTCACATCCATTGATTCCTTTCCTTTTCTCCAACACCTAAAACAGAAAATCTTCCTAGCTTCCAATTTTTTCTTCAGCATTAAGATCCCTACCATAAAAGCATCAACCGAAACACACTCCAAAAAAGTAAAACCTAACTATTCTTTTCTATTTTTGGCATTCGTCAACGAGAGTCAAATCGCTCCGGCCAAAAAAGTAAAACCTAACTACTCTCGGAGAAAACGATTAAACCGCTCCGATCAGCGGCGTCGCCGGATATTTTCACCGGCTAGCACGGAAAACCGGTAGATCGGTCGAAACTCCAGCGACGCTGGAGCTTCTGAGGCGAATCGACTGCGATCGGAGCTCCAGCAAGTCGGAAACCACTCAAAACCACTCCGAGGAAACAATAAAATCATTCCGAGGGTTCGAGATGAGTGCAATGAACGGAAGTACCTTATCGGTCTCCATATCGGAGCTCCGGCGAGGAACTTCGGGTTGCGGCTGACACTGCGGCGGTTGCGACGGGTGTATAGTCGCCGCCGCCGGTTGGTGATGGTGGTGGTGCCCCAAGGGCAAGGAGGCCATGTAATGTGGGAACACTCTTCTTTGTTTCTCTCTCCTCTTCTCTTTCTCTCTCTCTCTATTACCTTTCTTCCTTTTTCTTCTCTCTCTATTGCTCTGTCTGTTTTGTTCAAGGAGAGAGAAACCGAGTGAGCTCACGCGAGTTTCGGGTGGATGGATACACGCGCGAATCAGGGCCGTCCAATTTCTGTGTGCGGTCATGATGATGAGAGAGAGCTGTGATCTTGTGTGGTGAGGTGCAGGGGAACCGAAGCAAATTCGATGTTCGCATATTGTTACGTACTTGCATGCAAGCACAAAAAAGCAATACTTAACTAGAGAATTTAAAACGAAAGATGATGATGATAAATGTATTTACATTTTTATATTTAATCTTCTTGATAATATTTTGATTTTTTATGATAAATATATATGTCTTTAACGTTTGATAACGTTAAAAGACATATGATAATTTCTTTATTTATTAATTAAATATTCATTAAAAATCATTGTGAACATGAAACATTCGATGCATCATGGTTCATGGTTCACGCAGTTTATATACTAGTTTGAAGTTTGAACAGCTTTAATTTGGAAACATCTTAAAAAGAAGGAAAGAAAATGTAATTAAATTAAACGCGTCTTAAAGTAAAATTATGCATTCAAAATGAAAGCGTTGTCCTACATTTATTTTTTGACTTTGATTATGGATTGTCAACTTAAAAAATAAAAAAATAAAAAGAATTGACATTAAATCAAAGGTACAGCTTGATCTATTTAAAATTGAATGAGGCTTTTAAATAAGTTATCATAAGACTATTAGAGTATTATACGTTATATTAAATGTTTTTAATTAGTTAAAAAATAAATATTAAAAATAAAATATTTAATAACAATATTAAGTACTCTTTAACCATTTAAAAAAATATTCACTAATAAAACTCATACAGGCATACATATCTTTTTTCAATTAATTAATCTTTAAATATTTATTGGGGGATATACTTGAAAAATAAAAAAATTACAACTCCTTCTCATAAGTAATTTGCATTGGGTTTAATACATTATATTACTGATACATAAGTAAATAATTTCTATATGTATCCAAATAATGTAAAAAGGATTTTTCATTTATTCTAATTGTAACCATGTATATATATTCTAATAATTTACTCAGTTTCAACTCATTAGTGCACAGCACTCCTTGTTTATGACTTCATCCAAACCCAAAGAATGCTCCTAGAGTAGTAGACAAGCAAGTCTATTAAAAATTAATGTTTTTAAAATTTAATTAAAATATACTTAGAGTATAGAATTTTTTACACTATTATTGAATTACTAATTATAAGACAATGTTTGAATAAAAGTTGGGAATAAATTTTGTAAAATTTAATGTACACTTTTTAATTTTAATGTACAAAATAAAGAAGGGAAAAAAAAACTATTACACTGAAAGTAAAAAAACTTTTAATCCATCCAACTGAAATCTAAACATACATTATTGATTTTTATGATAATTCATAGAAATGAACCTCTTTTTATATTTTTAAGCCGCCCAATTTTCCAATTTTATTTATTTTTCTTTTTTTTTCATAGTTTTCACCCGTTTAAATTAAACCTAAAACAGGTGAGTTATATTGTATTCTAAACTACGTTTCATGTTTAGAAAAAATATCCTAAAATTATAATTTTTTGGGGATTTGCATGAAGTGAGCCCTTTTAATGTAAAATTTCCTTTAAAAAATAATTCAGAATATAATAATCCCTTGTCATATAAATGAATTAACCATTTCATGATAAACTCATGAAAAATTTGCCGAAAATATTCCCGTGAGAAAAACAAACATGACTTGATATATATATATATATATATATATATATATATATATATATATATATATATATATATATATATATGGGGCCAATCCTTTATCATATGCATGCACAAAATGTAATGTAAGCAAAATTAAAAACAACAAAAGTTCACCGTGTAAACTCGTAAGAAAGAAAATGATATTGATATATCAACTAATTAATTTACAGAGAAATGTAGTATTACATTCCTAGGCAGAGTGACAGAGTTTCCAACTAGTGTGCATTCATTATAAACTGAGAAAAATATCGTAAAAATATACAAGTGAGGAATTTGGCAAACACACTGTCTTTCCAATTTCCATGGTATGGCCAATGGCCATGCTTTCTGCCAAACAAATAAACAAACTAACGAAGTTCATCAAGTTTCAAAAGTAGAAATGGTCATAAAAAAAATTAAAAAATAATGACCCTTTCTAGGCTAGCTAGCCAATGAAACATATAGGGTAGAAAAATTCGTTGATTCCCCATTTTTAATTTTAATGTATTAGCATGACATGGCCTAAAGGAAGAGAAGGGACCTTCAATTAATTAAATTTACTTTCACTTTGCATAAGCCTCAAAATGTAACATTTGGCAATCATATATAGTTTATAGAAGCTGGGAATTCCAGAAACCTGCTAACTGCTTTTGCTTCTTAATTGCTAGCTAGCTTTGGATGCGAGAATCATAATCTTGACGTGATCATATGAAAGTAATTGAACAGTGTAATAAGCTTTTGCCTTTTTTTATGGCTGCAATCAGAATATCCTTTAATTTAAAAGCAACCAACAAAGTGAAAAACATTTAAATTGAAACCATATGAAGTCAACAAAGTACGAATTGAGAGCTGAGCGTAACCTGTATTGTAACTTTAGTCTTGTGACCATATCAACGTTGCAAAATTTGCGCCGTATACGGAAATTTTAAATCAAGTGTTGAATTTTGATATATTATTGGTACGGAAATTTTTACATTGTATATCAATTAAACATTTAAACATTCACCGGAATGGAAGACAAGTGACCAAAGTTTTATAATAATTTACGTATTTTAACTATTCAACTAAATTTAAGAGTTATAGTTCAGTTCACCGGAATGGAAGACAAGTGACAAAAGTTTTATAATAGTTTACGTATTCTAGCTACTCAACTAAATTTAAGAGTTATAGTGCAGTTCATCAAATAAAATAAATAATTAAGTTGTTGTAAATCATCTTACACATTTGATTCTTAGGGATGTTTAATTGATATAATTTAAAAATTAACACATGCATGTAAAAGGCAAAATATTTCAAAACAAAATTTTAAAATTCTTTAACTTTCAATAAAATAACACATGCACAAGGCAACTCGTTGACTACATAAATACATTAATTACCAAAGGAAAAACGCTAACATATACTAATATAACCCAAGATCTAGTCAATTAGTTTATGACCATGACCTTGCAATTAACTATTCTCTCATGACTTCTAACACGTCACAACTTACCATATATATAATATACTATATATATATATACCAAAAGCTGACGGGGTCCTCTTGTTATTGCCATGACCAACTCCATAAAAAAGCCAACACAAAAACATGAATTAAATGCCAATGCATGAATCATTATTACAATTATTATTATATGTAGTGAATCATGATATTAATTCACAACCCTGCAATTCCTTCTGATCTCCCCACTGGACCCAGTGAGGGGACTAATATTGCCCAACTTCACCATGGCAGCAGCAAAGTCCTTAGAAAATGCAGCACTGTTGCCACTGTAGCTCCGCACAAGGGAATCCTGAGACCCACCATTGAAAAGCACCTGATCGGAGTGGAGAAGGCCACGGCGGTTGACGAGGTCGGCGTAGTAATTGTTGTCGAATCGTGTCGGGGTTAGGGTTTCCAGAGGGGCCAGGTTGGTGTTCCCTCCGGTGGCGGGGCAAGTTGTTTTTCTGGTGGCGGCGAAGTTGGTGTCGATGTTGGTTTCGTTGTATATGCGAGTTCTAAAGAACTGGCACTGTGCTTGGCCTATTGTGTGGGCACCTGAAAGAACGGTTAGGTCACTTGATGTTAGGCCTTTGGATGCAAACATAGAGATTAGGGTTGAGAGGTCAGAGGAGGGTCCTGGGATTTGGTTGTTGGCTGCACTCTGGCTTGCTGTTCTTGCATCTCTTCTTCCTAGAGGAACTGTCCATGAGGGTCCTCCTAGCTGTAATGCAAATCACCATGCCTTAAAAAATTAATGATAATAATTGAGTCATCAAGACATATATAGTTGTTGTCACCTTAATTTTTGATGTACTAAAAATGTTTATAGTGTCAGCCAATTAAAAATTATAAATGGTCATTGTCCCTGTAAACATCAACTGTTTGGTTTACTGATGGAAATTGTATTTCTGTAAAAAAAAATCATGTTAATTTTATAAAACGACAAGGAAGCAATAGTAAAATGCATTGGAAGAACGTGGATGTACTTGATCCAACACCCATCCAAACATGTTTTACGGTGTCAATCAATTAAAAACTGTGGTGGGTGGGTCAGTGTGTTTGGTTAACATGTATGTGAGAGTGTTTTTGTAAAAAAAAAATGTCAATTTTATAAAATAACCTAAAAACAATAATAAAACGTATTGGAAGAATGTGAATCCATGATTTGACACTCAGCCAAACAGCTATATTTCTTTTATTGATTTTAACATAATTACAATAAAAATTAATAAATTTATTATCATTACAATTATGTAAGTGGAAATATCAATTTTCATACACATTTTTATTCATACACAAGAGTTGTTATGTTACCTAGAGAAATTTAAGGATTATGGTGTAAGTGCTTTTAATTTGGATTAATAGTTGAAGGAGTTTTAAGACATCAAGAAAGATGGATGAAAAGAAAGTTTCAATATCAAAATCTTTAAATTTCTTAGATATCATAAAATTTCTCTTATCTTATTTGTTTTGGTAGAGATGATAATGTGGGATTTTCCTTATAAAGAGATAAGATATAGGCATGACACATGAACCTTGATGTGTTTTTTTATTAATTATTCTGTTCAATGTGTGTGTTTTGCGTGATATTATTGGATGGCCCCACTACATTGCATGATGGTCGATTATGCCAGAAAAGTGAAACCGAAAGTGGGGGACAAGGTTTGAAAATAGGCTCATGCCGAAGAAAAAGGAAATAATTATAAGTAACATCAAGTTAGCTACTTTGTGAATTGTGAGAATGACTTCACGTCATAATCTCAGTGAGAAAAGCACACTAGTCTCAATTGGAGAAGCAAAAAGCCTGCATACTACTGCTTATATTTTATTTTAATTTAATCTTATGTTTACAAAAATATTTAATTTTAATTTTAATTTTAAGTCCATAGTAACGGTAAGTGATTCGCTAATTAGTGATGTTAAATACATTATTCTAATTGGTCAGCTACTTAATGTAATTGATCATCACAATGTTAAAACTTTAAGGTTTTATAAATCTTAAAATGCCCTTCTTATTAGAATATCTACAATGTCCCTAAAATCTTTGGCCTAACTTTTCCACAGAGATCTACTTCAATTCCCCACACGTACGGGAAAGAACATAGACTCATTCCCCTCAAGTCAGTAAAATTGTGGAACGTGAGTGAGTATGTATGTGCACATTTGACCTCCAATAATGCCTTCAACCCCTTTTTAATTCCCTTATTCCTTCTCTTTCTTTTTCTTGTAAGACCTATTATAAAAAAATTTAAAAAATAATCTAGACCCATTTTTAAGCCTCTTTATTAAATATCTAGTTGAGTGTATTTTAGACCCATTTTAGCATTGATTCAAATTTGTAGAAATTATAAAATTAAGAACACACTCATATTCTGATAAATTTTAATCAATAATAAAAGAATATTTTTAAAAAAATATTAGATAGTGTATTATTAGCACTGATGATACATGCACTATGCATCATTCATTAAAGATGAAGAGTTTGCCAAATAATTAAATTATGGAGAATTGGCTCACCAGCACAATTCCGTCTCTTGTGGCAAGTGCTAGAATATCAGCACACGACACGGTGGCATTGCAAGAAGCTTCAACGTTGGTTTTAATGGTATCAATAACTTCGAAGCCCCTCGCTGAATTTCTGTTTGGTCCTGCATTTTTCTCGCCAGTGAATGTGGCAGTGTCGTCCAATAAGATTGATCCATCACAACCCTGCATACAAAAGAAATAATTAACATTAAAAATGTAATTGTTTTGGGCCACCTTAAATTTTTTGTAACTTAATTGAACTTAAAACCCTTTGTACAAATTGCCAAGTATTGGCTAGTTATGAACTGAAAATTAAATACTTATAATATATAACTTGGACAATTTCTTCAGGTTAATTAACAACTTCAACTGGTTTTTGAGGTGGAACTAAGCTATATATGTTCTCACTTCTTACTTCGATCTCATACAAATTGCAGTTTACTCTAATATCATATATGCTAAATTGAGGTCATAGTAGTTTATAAATTACAAAATAATTCACAATGAAAACCCATCTTTTAATGTGATAACTAACAAAAGTTTTGAGATGATGCAATAAAAAAAAACTTAAAGAAAAGAATATGTCTGAGATTGAAAATCCAGAGGGTAAAAGTGTAAATTTGGTTTCCATTTGGACATAGTTGATCCTAGCTAGCTAGCCTATATATATTATATGGAATAAAATGTGAGCTTATTAATTAGCTTAATTCAGTAACTAAGAATAATTTTGTGAGCCATAGATGCAAAGAGGGGGGTAGCTAGCTAGAGGCTTTACATTTACAAAGCAATCATGAAAGAACAAACGAAGAATAGAGGCACCAATCCTGGCTTCTTTAGCAACAGCTTGCCTCATTGCACTGCTCACTATGGTTTGAACATTGGGGCAAGTTTTGGCATAGAAGGTGGGAGATAGTTGTGCATTGCTAGAAAAGGCCAAGAGAGAAAGAATAAATACTACTACAAAAAAGTGGCTATTAAGAGAATTAGCCATATCTAAAGCTAGTTTCAATTTGAGGCACAAATTGCTACTAGCTAGGTAGCTAAGACTTTTGTGTGTTGATGAGTAGTGGATGTGTGAGTTGTGAGAAGTTGCTTTTTAGAAGAATCGAACATGCATGGTACTTATAGAGGGTTTATTAGGCAAAGGTGCTTATGCATGCAAGACAGAGTTAATTAGATATATATATATATAAAAGAAATATAGAAAGTAGAAAATTATATTTGCTCTAATTTTCAAACTTGTCTGCTCCTACTACGTACTAATTACGCGCTTTGCTTTTCTTTTTAGGAAGAAAATTTACCAAAATAAGGACAAAAAAGAGCAGTATTGACTTGCTCTAAATTAAATAAAGCATGCAAAACAAAGGGAAAAATGATGATAAGGAACTAGCTCTGGGTAAATGCTTTAAGGGGAAAAGCATGGTTTCCTGTATATATAACATTGAGATGGCATCTCCCTTAAACATGTTAGATGACTAGAAGTTCAATTTTCATGTCTGTGTTTATGGTAAAGTAGTTGCTAGGAGAGGTTAGTCTCGTAAATAAATTTTAGTAACTTGAAATCACTGAATTATGAAAAAAAGTATAACATTAATTGTTTAATTTGGCTAAAGAGGATTTAATGTGATTCTAATTAAAAGCGTTAGACTATGTGATTTTAGCTAATAATGATTCATATAAAATTATGATATAATTTAAACATTTGTAATTATGTAATTTAACAGTAATTGTTTGTTTATATTTTAAATATCATATTAAACATTGAAATATAATGATATATACTAGAATATTAATTAAATTTAAAATTTTATCAAAATATATAAATATGATGTATTTCATAAACACTTTAAATTTAATGGAACTATATTTATAAAATTCATTTTCTGAAAATATCATTGAGGTTATAATTATATAAAATTTAGACTAATCTTATATATGTTACTCTTGATTTAACACATGACCTGTCTCATTAATTGAGGAGTTAGACGACGTTCTATTCCAAGTGTCTCTCGGAAGAAGTTTAGTGTTCAAATACTATTTAAGCTGCCATTCTTCAACACATAATAAGTAAAGGAGATCATGTTGAACACTTCACTTCAGAGCAAATCATTTTCAGGGGAACTTAATTTTTCTATCAATTTATTAGTTACACTTTTGAATAAGTAAACAAGAAATAAATGATTATTTTTTGGTTTTATATTTTCATTAAGATTAAAAGAGATCAAAAAAATGGGTAGGCTAAAATCTTCTCAACCATCTCATTCAATCCTAAATTTCTTTAATTTAATCATGCAATAAAACTATTAGACACTTTTAATTTGATTTAAAGTAACTTTTAGATACTAAAATAAAAATATATATATATATATTAAAGTTACATAAAGTATTTAAAGATTTTAATTAAACAGTATATACTTTAAGGAGAATAAAAATAAAATTATTATGTTAAATATAAAAATATTTAATATTTTTAAATAATTTAATTAATTTTTTATTAAATGTATTTAATTAATGTTTTATATCATGTATTCATGAACAAGTAGTAAAAATTATATTATTGTTATAAAATACTAATAATATCTTTATAGAATTTAAAATTAAGAATCAATAAAACTATTATCAGTATATTTTATTGAAATTTTTAATACAATCCTATCGCAATTTTATATGCAAAAGTATACTTTTACCGAATTAACGAAAATTGCTGACTTTTAATCATTACCTTTGTCGTTTTTTGTATAACCCATGTGGTGATCAGTTTTACTTGCTTTTACTATGCAAGCTGCATGCTAAGGGATGTGACAACTTCTGACGTATTAGTATGGTATAAAAGGAATTTCAAACGAATTAGAATAAAAAAGGAAGACAAGCTAAAAAAAAAATCATTTTAGCATATATTGAAGTTGAAAACTTATAAACAGAAAATTTTAGTGAACTGCTAAAGGTAATAATTAAATAATAATTAACATTTTTTATCTGTAAAAAATTGAAAAAAAAAATAAAAAAATATAAATTGTCATCACTTATGTCAATAGTGTTGATAAAATTTATTTAATTGATTGATGTTATTCAATACATATTCTTTTATATCATGACATGTATCAATAATTGATAAAACTTATTTAATTGATTGATGTTACTCAATATATATTTTTTCACACACATAATAACTAGTTATATTACCTAGATATCTATACCTTTATGTTGATAATATCTTAAAAACACTCGTTTTCATATAGTCTAAATAGATTGACTTTTGTAGAACGTGCATGTTAGGGAGTAGTATAGTTTATATGTGAGAATTTTGTTTCCGGATATTCGGATCCAATTTAAGTAAATTGAATTGGTTTAGTCAAAGACATAGTTATCATAGCACAGTTGGCTTAAAAGTTTGCTGCTTCTTTTTTTCTTTCACCATCAATAACTTGATTTGATGATAATTGCACTTTCCACGTTCTTTGAATTTATAGTCATGACCCGACAAAGGAATGGATGGAAATTGAATTATTTGATTCTATGTATCTTATACTTTATTTTAAAATAATTGTCAGGCAACAAGAAAAAAAAAAACTTAAATAACCTTTTGCTACTATCAAACAGGCTGTCTTTTTTTTATTTAATTCTATAGTTTTTTTAGTCCATTAAAAATTTGTTTTTTAAGTCTGTCACATATCAACAGTAACTAATGACATAATAGTCATTTTAGCATACCATTAACTAGTTATGTCATTAAGAAATTTGATAAGACAATCGTGTGTAACTTTATTTTATTGAATTTATTTTTAAATCTTTCATCAACTCTTGTAACATCAACTTATTATTCCGAATCAGTAAAAAAAAATTATGCGTGATTATCCTATCAAACTTGTTAATAATGAACTGTGAATGTCATTATTAAGTCCAGGGGCAGACATACGACATCCATTGGGTCCTAACTTTTTCCAATTTGATTGTTTAATATTAAGTAATCCTCAAAAATAAATATTAAGTAATTATTTTGTTTAGGGATTTTACGTATGTAACTAATACTATTATTTAAGTTTTGTTTATTATTTTTATATGTTAATAAATATTCTATTCTTTTGTGATATTTATTATAATTATTCTATTTTTTATTTTTTTTAGATACAATATTTGAGTATTATTTATTTTCTTCAAATGGTTTTTCTTTTATAATATGTTATTATTATTATTATTTTAAAAGTTATAAATAATTGTAATTTGTAATCAAATGAATTTTTTAACCTTTGTTAATGGGTCAAACTTACAAACTCTATATACATGTTTGACAACTTAAATTTTGAAACAATCTACCTTTCAATCTCTTTATTTTTCTCGGCTTGTATTTGTTTTTAATTCTTAGCATTATGAGATTTCACTGTGCTTTCGATTTTAGTGCACGAATCGAGACTCACATGCTATGTAAATTTTAAGAAGGCAAATTAGATATTAAGTTGTACTAAATATTTGCCATAATTTGCTTTCAAAATGGTAGCTAATCTTTATCACAACAAATATTTTTTCTTGTATTTTTCAACTATTTGAAAGCAAGCTATTTTTCAATTATTGTTGGCTATTATTGTCCTAAAAATTAATTTAGTGAATAACATAATTTATTCGAAATTAGTAGATTTTGGAATATAATTAATAGGAATTTTCCTAAAAAGGATATAGTTAACATAAATATCATTGGGATAAAGTTAACATAAATATCATTTTTATTTATTATAAATTCATTAAAGTTCTTGGTGACATGTGAAATTGGTTATCATTATTTGTAATTTTGGATCTTTAAAGATATGCTTAATATCATTTATGTAAATAAGTGACTAAAATTAAAAAGAAAAGTCTTTAAAAGATTACGAAAAAACTTCATATTTTAAAGGGACTAAAAGATTATTTAAACCTAAAAAAATATTCGGTTACAAAATACATGTATCTTTTAGCCTCTTTAAGTTAAGACTTAAGACCACTATAGTCTATATGCCATATATTACTGAGATTTTTTTTTAAAAAATTAATCATAACTATTCCTTGCCCTATTAGCTAATGTGCCAAAAATGAATAAAGTTGGAAGAAAAGAATATTTTAAATTTTCAACAAAAAAAAAATAAAATGAAACAAATTACAGATTTAAAGGCGATAATATTTTTTAAAACAAAATGATTTTTTTAGTATGCAATAAGGGTATATTTCAAAAGAAAAAACTAATTCTTTGAAAATATAGATATTAATCACCAAAATAGATTTATCGTTCTTAATAAAATCTTTCTTTATACACATAACTAAAATTTAAACGGTGATTAACATGTTTGAAGAATTCTATTATTTATCAACTGTCTCTAGACTTTATTGATAAAGGATTGCATGATTTGACTTAAAACTTGCATCCCCCGTTTTAGTTATTGATAATAAAGCAACCATGTACCACTTGGATAAGGATACGTCATGGTCGTGGCTCCCATGCATGCCTGGGATTAATTTAGCCAAGGGGATACATTCAAATTGCAAATTAATGCCTTTGAGACTTGGTTTAATGACAAAAAGAAAAAGGTATACACCACATACAAATAAAAATCTTAGTAATGCATTGCTCCCTAAGATATTTTCATTTAATAAAAATTAAACTATTAATATAAATACTATGGATTTATGATGCATCATTCTATATTAAACTATTAAATTATTATAAGTGATAAATTTATTTCTTCTAATATTTAATATAACTGTAGAATCAAGTAAAATAATTCTGGATCAATTAATTCAAACACTCGATATTATACTACCACTATTCTATAAGTTTATTATAATATGATATGTTAATAGTGTATAAAATTTTATTAGATAATCTATATCCATGAAAACAAATTCAATGATTGACATTTTCTTTTTTCGGTTGGTATATGTTATTTTCTTAGGGTACATATATGAACTTTTCAGCGGCCGAAATGTGAAACATGCAGGGATCCTCCTCATTGACTTGCGTATATTAGCTAGAAATGGGGTTTAATATTTAAGATTCTCATAATTTTTCATGAAACTTCACCAATCGCATACATTTGCGTATTTAACCAAACACTGTAGTAGTTAACTAGGTCATGAATCATGATATAATTAGTAAAAAGGTAGAATGAGAAATACTAATAACACACTAGATTGATTTAGATTTATTGAAAATTACAAATTCATAAAAATTATTAAATGAGATATAAAATTCATAACTTTTTTGTATTTTCAAGAAATTTCAACCAAACAAAGAAAATATGTTTAAAAGGATAGGTAAAAGATTATGTTGTCATTTCTCAAGGTTGAATAGTCTCCTTCCGCGTTTTATTCTGTCGCGAACCTATAATCAGTAATATTGTAATAGTCACGTTGACTAACAACATGAACTTCGCAGGAAAAAAATATATGCACCGACCAAAAATTGGAGAGAAATAATCGATTCAATATAAAATCATTAAAGGGACGATGCCAAAATAAAATAAGGTGGCGTTATTGAAATTGAATTGGGTACTTTCTGCTTTTTTTTTTTCTTTCTCATTTGCCTTGAGGAATAAATTAATTGAATTTACAGAACCATAATTGCTGCATGTAGTGAGGCATGGACTTGGTGTAGGGTATTTCTTCTTCATTTTCATTAAAAGCTAAAAATATAAATCACACACCGCAATTCTCTTAATCTTAAAATCTTATTCGACCTAGCTTGTTTTGCGACCTAATCTTACCATCAACTTACTTTGATAGTTTCAACTCTTAAGCATGTCTGAGTCAAATGTTTAAGTACTAAACAGAACATACAATTATAAAAATTGATTAGATTTATTTTTATTTATTAATATTCATCTCATGATCAACATATTCTAGAAATATCTATCGGCAATTACATGCAAGTGAATCAACATGCTCCACTTGTTAGTTGTTAGTCAATTATTTTCTTTGCAGAATTCTTTTAAAAAATTGTTTAAAATCAATGACAGTTGTTTTCCACAAATTATTTAAAACTAAAAATTCACGAACGTTTAAAAAATCACATGCCTACACACATATTTATTATAGATTTCACTTCTCATTTAATATAAATCAATAAAAAACATTGAAACAAAACCTATCAAAATTATTAATTTTTAATAAATTCTAGAGAGTATATTCAAAAGAGTGTAAAAGAAAGTGTTGCTGACATTTCTCAACCATTAAATCCAGATATCAAAGGGTTAGCGGCTATTGCTTAAAAATAATAAACTAAGGCATAATTTTCTGTTTTGCAATGAGGAACATGATACACCATTAGGTGACCAGAAAATTCAACAAGCTCACAAAAAATTGTCAAAATTTTCACTTATTGCCACATATATGACTAAACAAAGTTTACATAATCAATGGTAATGAACAAAAACCTACGACAACATATGTTCATCTAAACTTGGATTCATGTAGAAAAATGCCCACATTGGCCACGTCCACATGATTCAAACCATATGCATTTTCTTGTAGTTATCTGCTGCTTTGGATATTGATTGTATAGATACAGGTAATCCTGGGCCCATCTGCATCAGTAGGATAGCACTAAATAACTTAAAATGTCGTTACAAGAATGAGACATAATGCACCATCACTGCAATTAATGGCATTAGCAAATTTAAGTCTTCACTTCTCCCATTCACAACTCACTCTCTTTTGTTTCACTTGCCCTGTCATTGCTCACTCTTCACTGCCCAACTTGATTCTCCTATCTTAATCACTAATGGTCACTTTTATATGCCCTCACTAACAAGTGCAATCATGAAACATTATGGAAGTGCATGGTAGGGAAATGTAACTTCTGCATAAAAAATTTATAAGTGCAATCACAAAAATAAGGAGCTACCTCATTATCTTTCACCATTCATCCTTATGTTGTTACACTATACCTTTTTTCTACACAGCTTATATTCTTAATAATCTTATGTAACCCTTCATCCTATACCATGTGTTATTGATATAGTCTGTCAGATGCTAAATCAGAGCAACTACATGCATCCTGAGTGAGCCAACAATGAGAGACTCAAATGACTTCGGAGAAATTACAAATCAAATTCCATGATGTTATATTTGCATAGAAACCAAGCCTTTTCTGACTAGGTGGAGATGATGTTATATTTGCATACAGAACAGATATTTGTATTTCATAAAACACCAAAAATATTGCCAATATTAGTAGCTTACACAGTGAACGATAAAAAAGTTTGATAGAAGAAAACTAAAAAGAAATATCGGGTACATGATTCATTTTTACAAAAATTAAACCCAATCAATGATCATCATTAACACATTTGATTATATTAAATTAAGACAATTATGCTTGCATGAACTTACACTGATGTGATTATACCCAAAGCTCATCCAAGGTAAAGTTAATAAAAAAAATTCTGCCCATCCTATTATCCACCCTACCTTGAAATAATATTAACAAGGAATAAAAGTAACTAAAAAAGATTGTGGTGAGGAGTTCATTCCTTTTGCCAATATGAGATACTTAGTGCACAATGTGGCAACAAGAAAAACACATACCCATCAATTTCTAAATTCAAGGTTCCTCACAAGTTTTGAATTGATGAGTGATGTCAAGAAGACATCAGAAAAAAGGTGTATCATTTATGTTTATATATTCTACAGATATATAAAAGGTCAAAACATGGTGGATTATAATATGCAACATGTCATTTAACTAATAAATAATCATAAATAACTATCCTCCTCAGAAGATCATTACCAAACAGAAGTCCTTTCTAATAATTTCCTCCTTTTTATCATAATGGAGAATTTTGATAGTTAAAACTTATCCCCCAAACTAATTATTACCAGCAAACTGTTTAGATGTTCCATCATTTCAATGTTCAAAGTCCATTAACATCTTTCTGTTTTCAGAAGAGAATAAGAATAGGGGAGGAGGAATCATATGTAAACCCAAAGTTTATTTTAGTATCATTCATGTGAAATGAAAGAACAAAATGGTAACTTTCAATCTTAAATACATTAATGGAAATAAAAGAATGAAACAAGAATGAGATGTAAGAGCTTACCGTGCTGCTTATATGGACAGACAACACATACCCAGCATATTTGGAAGCTAACAACAAAGAAGAGAATTGTAAGATAATATAAGTAACCTTAGCACATAAAATTCGTTATCATGTTACACCAAGTTAAAGGAGAGAAATTGAATTGAGCCCCCAAAATTGCACCTCTAAAGCTTTTGTTGTAAACAGGATTTTGTGCTATAGCATTTGTTGTAAATAGGTTGGGGGGGAGGTTACAGTTGTGATTTGACATTTCACCTTGTTTTTTTCCCCAGATAGAGAGAGAAGGAAAGCATAAGGACATGTGTGCTACTTACTCTTTTTTAAGCCAGCAGGCTTTGCAAGCAATACAGCATTCATAAATGCACTAATATTCTCCCGTAAAGCCTCTTCTTTGTAGCTTACCTGTGGATATTATTGAAAGCATAGAACATCTCATGCAACACACTTATTACTTTTTAATGAAGTATATAAAGAGTTGAAAGAGAATACCCCGGTACCTTTCCAAGTCCCACATGCAAAATTGATTTACTTTCCATTTTAAACTCTACACGGCCTTGTCTTAGCTCTTTCAACTGCCCAGCAATATCACTAGTAAGAGTACCTAGCTATAAAACATAATACAACCAAACAAGAGTTACATACAATCCCCACTTATGCTCAGACTTGAAACAAATGCCAACAAATGTTGATAAACTAACTTTCTTATCTGGCATCAGTCTTCGCTTTCTAAGATATTGTGCTATCTGCATAACATGTTCATATAAGCTTTAGATGATAAAACTATTAATCTGATAAAAAAAGAAGAAGATATAACTATTAATCTGATAAAAAAAAGAAGATAAAGCTATTAATTCAGATGACTTTACAAGTATGAGACTATTCAAGATCATAAACAATACCTTTCCAAGATTAGGTGCCATTCCAGGAGTTGAGAAGCATTTGTCAACTTTGAGCTTATTTTTACCGCCTATAAGTGTATGTAGCTATATTAGATATGGATAATGTAGTTTATAAACTTTAATATTGTTGGCATGAAAGGGAAAAATTATAGTTGCTAAGGCACCAAAGACATGTTTAAAATATCCCCGGCACAGTTGAGTGACACTCAAAATTAATGTTACTGGAGGAGATGAATATGCAGCTAACAAAAATGAGAAAAGCACGAATAAAACCAAGAAGGCAAGAGGCAATCTATAAAAATGATGTACAAAATTACTTGGGAGAAAGAGATCAGTTCATTACTAGCAATCTCCTCAATAAGCTCTTTACCACCAACTATATCAGCTCCTGCAGCTTTCGCTTCCTCTGCCTCAGCCCCTTCTGCAAAAACAGCCACACTGACAGCCTGGAAGGTATGAATAATTAGATGACAAACCTACCATCATAACAATTGCTTAAGCTTAGCATTCATAAGTTACCTTTGGAGCACCATGAGGCAGAATCACAGTACCACGAACTGCCTGCCAGAGTTGAAATCATTATCGCCTAAAGCAAAGGATTAATGAAACAGAAAATAACATTTTTTATCCACAAATAAAAAAGCATATAAAAGTGACGTGGGATGTATAAGCACAAAAAGTTTACAGAAAACAAAATTACAAAATTTTGTAGATTCTGTTTGATAGTCATTGAATAAATTTTCCAAGATATTCATTAATAATAATAATAATAATAAATTTCAAAGCCTGCAATGCTTAGGGAAGTTATAAAAGCTGTGCCTTTTAAAGATATTATTATATATTTAAAAATACATGTCCTCAGCAAAATTAATAATATTCAACACATTTCAAGAAAGAACATAGAAATGTCCATATTTGCTGAATATATCAAATAATAGGACCCATTTCTCTAACCATCAATTGAAAGCATATATAAAATATATAGGATAGGTAATTTGAAGTCCTTGTAGACAGGGCAAGTCTTCGAGAACATGGGAGCTACACAGATCCAAGAGAATCAATTTGTTTAGCCAGCAGAAATAACTGGAAATTCATCTTTGAAAAGCATATGCCACCAAGTATAAAGACTAAAGTATCACTTATGCAACTTGTGGAACAAGGCAAACCTACAGAGACTTAAGTCAACACGTCAAATTCAAAATATATATGATATTCAAAGAATCACTCAAGTACACAAACACATCCAAGAAAGGGAAAAGGGAAAAGGGAAAAAAAATGATACACACCATTTCTGTTCGCTTTGAATCAACACCCAATCTTATATGTGCTTCAACAGTTTCATCAAACTTTGCCTTGGCATTGGCCTGAACAATATGTAACTATATTAAATGACAGCAAATGATGGAACATTCAAGGTAAAATGCAAAGATCATTACTAAGGATATACTAATCCAATCAATAGCACCACAAGTTAGATATAATGGAATATATTTAGCATATTAAATATCCTAACAATTTGTTAATTTAGAAGTACTTGTTATTGAGAAAAGGGTACAGGTTAGAGAGAGTGTATGTGCCAATAGTGTTGTAAAAAATAATAAACATTTGAAATTAAAAACTCAATAGGGGGAGGTGCTATACAGAATACTTCTGTAAATGCATACTGCATGCAAACACATTTACGGCTATGAGTACACAAATACAGAATCACACACACAAAAGAAAAAACAGCTGGTATAAAATCTCATCATAATTTTTATACTCTCTAAATTGGTCTCCCTAACAAGGAACAAAGTAGCATAAGTAAACCAGTGTTGTCAATAGCGGATCGTGGAAAATTACGAAAAGCTGAAAATCCGCTATAGAATATAGCGGATAGTGTCATGGCCAAATAGCGGAAGCCACATAGCGGTTGAAATAGTATGTATATATATATATATATATATATATATATATATATAACAATTAAATATGTATAAGAAAAGCAAGCTATATGCAAATAAAAATAAGTTGGACATACATTAACACACTATTATCTCAAAAGTTAAATTGATCGAGACAAAATATGTTCATTCTCCTCTGCCCCTTTCCCAATATAATAAAAAAAAAAGCTAAAAAGCTAATTAGCTAAACAAATTCTAGTGAGACACATAATCAAAATAAGCTAAAATCTAATTAGCTAAACAAGTGCCAATAACATAATAAAAAAAAACTAAAAGCATCAAGAAAACATCTATTCATTCTGCTCTGCCCCTTCCCCAATATAATCATAATCCTTATTGTCTAGTTATGGGGCATGCCCTTCAACTTCTTCTTCTGAGTCCCCAAAATCAATTCCTTGTAACTCCTTTTCAGATTCTTCCAAGACTGCATTATCTTCAACTTCTATCATTTGCTCTTTTCCTCTAAGGGATGAAGATTCTCTCACTTGACCTCTTTTTGTCTTAGGTGCAGCATCTTCAACACCAAGGGTTCCTTTCTCTTTTTAGTCCTTTGCCTAGTATATGTCATTGGCCGTCCAATTCCTGAAGCCTCAAAAACTACATCCCAAGGAAGGCCATCATCATTTTCATCCTCAAACACTCTCTCATTCCCAGCATTTTCCATACATTGATTTTTAAAAAGGTGCTAGGAGGATTTGATGATCCCTTATTTGCCATACTGTGATTTAAAAAAAAATCAGAATAATAAGGTCGGGTATAAGACATATGACATGGATGAAGAATAAGGGGTGTATTAAACAAAAGAAAGAAAAAAAAAAGTTGTTACCTATAAAAAAAACAAAGGCACTGGACAAAGAAGAAGGCTGGAAAGTTTTGGTAGGGAAGGATTTATGTGGGGACTAAGAATCAGAGGAGGGAAGGGTTGAAGGGTTTACATTGTGACTAGGAATCAGAGGAGGAAAGGGTTTACATGGTGACCATAGAATGATCCTGAAAACGGAAAAGTTGCATGAAGTAGAAGTCAAGATGCTACTGTTTGGCCTATTAGAAGAAAACCCAAGCCCATAAGTAAAAAGTAAGAAGAATAGAGTAAAAACATAAAATTTGACTGATGTTTTAAAAACCAATAGAGTAAAATTTTAAAAACCCATGTGACTACTGCAGTGAGTTTTAACAAAGCCAAAAACCTTGTCCGCAAGCCCAAAACAACTCTGAAGTGTCATGCAGACGCGACCTGAATCTGCAGTCCACACCTGACCAGGTTTCCTTTCTTTCAAAATGATGAACCAATGAACCCTAAAAGTCGTCAATGCAATTTCTCTCCAGATTCAACCTTGTCGGAAACCGACGACGCAACAGCAACGATGCAATGAGATTCCGCTACGCGTAAGGTGCCCGTGATTGTGATTTTTGTGGAATCCGCAATGCGACACAGCCCCGATTGCGTTTTCCCTAAAACCCGCTATGCTATAGCATCATGGCGTCGCGATAGCCGCTATTTGACAACACTGAAGTAAACAACACACAGTTTTCTATTTATGTATCTAAAATTTGAGGCCGTAGCTAGTAGAAACTTATTGCAAGAGGTACTCAATTTTTTTTCCAAGACAATCATGTATGTATTATATACCTAATAACAGACTTCAAGTAGTATTCAGTTTCAGTCCCCTAAAACATCTAATTTAAGTGTAGATTGCTGTATGACAAGGTGCTATAACTTACCAACAGCAAAACTGAGCTAGGACTAGGGCATAACCACTTTGTGTGTGTTTGGGAAGTAGCTGAATCCAACGCCAACAGACTTTCAGATGAAAGCTACAACATAAGGTGTGTTTGTATACACAGTGAACAGGAAAATCACATTTTTCAAAGCAAAAATGTCAAAGCAACTATGTTGTAGCTTTCAACTACTTCCCGAGCACACTAATAGTTGCTTTGAAATGTTTGCATTGGAACGCGCAATTTCTCTGTTAAACATAGTTTCAATGCTAATCCAAACACACCCTTTAACAGTCATAAAATGCATTTTACATAAAAATTTAAACAAGACACAACTTACAAGCTCTTTCACCAAAGTAACAGCTTAGACATCCATTAAAGTTACTAAGCTGGCCACAAATATCCCAGTAATTTTCATATAAATATTGTGCATAGCTTTCTCATTGGAGGATCCAAGACTCCTTGTTTCACATATACAGTAACGTATTTCTAATAACCAATAGTCCAACAACGGCATTACCCAAAGCTCTAACAAAACTCCTATGCAGTATACACATATGGTCTACAAATTAAGCTAGCAAGAATTATCAGCAAAAAATAGTCAACATACAACAACAAGAAAGTCTTATTCTATTAGGGCCCTGATTGGATAAGTTTATCCATAAGCACTTTTAGAAGAAGAAAAAATTAAATAAGTTTTTCCCATAAGCTAAAAATAGCTTATGCATAAGTTAAAATCAACTTTTTGAAGAAGCTAAATTTTAGCTTCTCCATCTTAGAATGCGGGTTTGGGCCTACCCCAACCCTAAAAGTATCAGAACCTATCCTAGATCCATTTAAACGGGCTACCCACCATGTTATTCACGTACCAAGCCCAAAACTGTTGGGCCAAAGATAGTGCAAGATAGAGTATATAAGTGAAGGACAACCCTCATCCAATGAGCTAGATTTTGGGGCTAGATTTTAGGGTTGAGTTGGATCTAAACCCACATTCTAAGATCCAAAAAACTGATTTTTATGCATAAGCTATTTTTAGTTTATAAGAGAAGCTTATTTGATTTTTTTTTCTTCTATAAGTATTTATAGATAAGCTTATCCAAGCAGAGCTAGCTACATGAATATTCATCTCGGTTAAAGACCAAAGTTTCAGGTGTGTTAATTAGCAAGAGATCCCTGATTAAAGAAATAGTAAAAAGTAAAATAAATGCATCATTTTACACACATCACTCTTGCACCATTAGCACCACTTCATTCCAGTAAAACGATTAGCAGAAGCCAACAACCACCACCGAATTCATTGAAACCAAAAAAGAACATAAACTCAACCACTCTACAATGTGAAAATTGTTTTTTTTTTTTTTGCACCTTAACTTGGCGAATGGCTTCGTTCAAATCAAGCGGAGGAGGCTTCTCGTTCTTCTTGGGCTTAATCAGCAGCGGAAACGGCACCTTCATTCTTTCCTCTTCGACGGCCTTGGCCATTCGCAACCTCATTTCATTCTCTGCCTCGATCATCCTCCTCTCGCTCTCTGCCGCGTCCTCCACGGGAGCTCTGTCATCGGGGAGAGGCGCCACGCCGCCGCGCGAGGCGTACGCCACCGGCGCGATCGACGGCACGTCCTTCACGTAGCGGATGTCCTCGCGCGTCCAAGCGCGTTGCGAGTCCGGCGGGGAAGGGGGGAGGGATTGTGATTGAGGTTCGGGTGAAGGTTGAGGTTCGGGTGGTGCGGGTTTGGGCTTGACGGGGTAGGAAACGGGTTGGATGGGGATGGGTTCGAAGGGTCTTCGGGGAGGGTTTGAGTTTGATTCCGAAGAAGCACAGAGGGATCTGTGAGAGGTCATAGAGAAAGCGCATTTGGGGAGGGAATGGCGGCGAGCTTGGGAGAGGAGAAGCTTCAGTGCCGCCATGGTAGTGTGTGTCAGAGAGAGAGAGAGGGGTTTTGGAAAATGGGATTTTGCTGTGGAAGAAGGAGGCCACGTTGTGAAACGGGTTCGGTCTTGTTATTATAAATTATGGCCTAAATATGTTTTTATTATTTTTAGTTTTTTTTACATAAATAATACTAACTTGGGAATTTTAAACAAGTTAATTTAATGATTTATTTCCAACATCTTAAATGATACCCAAATATACCCTTAATTGTTGAATTATATTAGAATATTAATTATTATTTTTCTCATCGACTAAAATTATTTTAACTCATCCTCACTTTGGGAAAGCTAAGTCCACTTAGTTATTGGTTTGTTTCAGTTTGGCTTTTGTCAATAACTTCTTAAGCTATAGTATATATTCGTGACTCATCTATCTTAAAAGTCAAAAATATCACCCGAACTTTGGTATTTAGAAACATTGGTTGTTTATAACACGAGTGATGAGTAATTTGAATCCTTTAAGCGTATGTCAGTAGTTCGATCTCGAATTATATGAATAAAACACATGGAAAAAATAAATTTTTCCTTAATCAATACTACTTCCTCGAAGCAGTAATCTCATGACCTTTAGCTGTGGGGATATCTTATTACCAGCAAAAAAAATAAAATTATAATGTTATGCAATGAAAGTTAGAAGAGTTGAAAAGATAAAATAAAAAAGACTTAAATGTATTAGTGATCTCTCTCATGTATTTAAATTTTATTTTTGATCATTGATAAATTTATTCTTCGTTTCTATTCTCTAATATATGATTTTTTTTACTTATGTCCCTATCGTTAATAGAATTCATTAACTTCTTACATGTTCGTTAGTTTGACACATCAGTTGTCTATGTGTTATGTCACGTCAGATTAAATGTGACATGTATAATTCTTTAATTAATTATTTAATGGATTTCATTTTCTGATGATTTAAAATCTTTAAAAAAGTCTGAAAAATATAATAAATTCGATTACTATTTTTGGTGGCTTGTAGCCACTACAAATTGGTTTTCTCTTTTATCAAGCTCATCAACATCAAACCCAACAAAAGGAGACAATTCATTGTTGCGCTTGCATTTTGAAGATGAACACCCTCCATCGCGTTCTTCTCGCCGACAAGCATAGATGAAGCTTGAAAATGCCCATACGATGGAGGGTTGAGGGTTAGTAGATTTGGAAGCTTCTAGAAGGTTGACAAAGGTGACAATGTTTGTTGTGGATGTAGGATTAGGGTTTTGCATGGTGTAGTGAACGTTGTCTTGGGTGGCAAAGTGTATGACATGAGTGAAGAGGATGACGTCATTGAGGTTAACATCGACATCGAAGATGTCGGTGCAATCGAGGAGGTGCTGGTAGGGGCGTTTGAGGGAAGGATCATAATAGGGGTTAAAGTTGTCAAGGCTGAGGACATCATCGCCGCAACACTTAAAGGAGAGGAGGATTGAGAGTCAATGATGTCGTTGATGACAAGGATGGAGAGGCTGGAAGGGAAGGAGCGACATGCGGACTTGGCAATACACTTCTCCTAGTGGGAGCCGCCCCAAGAATCACTGAGGGAGCAACAACAAAGGGAGACAAAGGGCGACGATGATGACAGAATGAAGAGGAAGAGGATGAATGCGAGGAAGAAGAAGGACCAGAGGACGAAGTTATGTGTTGCATTTAAAAAATAATAAAAAAATTACATGTGTCACATTTAATCTAATGTGACACAATACATAAGTAGCTAATGTGTCACACTAATAGACACATCAATAGTTAACGACTATGCTAAGAATAGAGAATTAAACAAAAAAATTTCAAATATTAGGAAGCAAAAAAGAAAGAAAAAATTACTAGGGATCAAAAACCAAATTCAAATATATATCAAGGATCACTAACATATTTAAATCAATAAAAAAATACTTAGATTTTTCTTAGTTTAAAAAACATCGGAGAGAGAGAAGTTGATATAATAATATTTTTCAAATATAGATTTTTGGGTAGATTTGTCAACCTAAAGTTCATACGCCATACTCATATGGTCCATCAGCTTTTTTACTGAATTAAACCACGTAACAAACCGTGTCCACATCATGTCTAGACACATCACACATTCAATTTTTACTGAAAGTATATTGGAGAATAATAATTTGCTTGCCCTTCTGGAATATCCATTCATGCTTCTTGCTTCATGCTTCCTTGAATGGCAACTCATCCAAATTCTTGGAACTGTGATTTACATTTCTAAAAGCCAAATTTGACTGTAAGAGAAACTTATTATTTTCTCTCTATTTGAACTGCCTATACAACAGCTAAAAGTTACAACGTACAGGATTTAGGAAAACCAAATTCAATTTAATTTCTATCTCCTACTTTTTCTAATTGATGAACGAATCAAATGTAACTTGAGTCCCCTAACAGTAAGTTGAGCATGTCATTGGAAGTGAGAAGAGTTGTTCCACCAACAAGCAACTCTATATCAGGTCTTCCACTTTCAGCCAATGCCTCATGAGCTTCACGCACCTATGTGGCAGTGACAGAAGTAAAAACTTGTGTCAGGTTATAGTTCCATACCATTCAAGGAGCAAGTTTTTAAGTTAAACACAGAGGGTTACGTATAAAGGAAAAAGACAACCAATGTTTCATCATTTATATAACATGTGTCATGTTTATAAAACTTTCATGGTAATACCAAGTCCATATTGTTATTTACAGACAAAGGGGAATGAATAATAAGAGGGATAGAGGAAACAAAGGTATTCAAGAATTTCACCTCGAGTCCATTAATGCCCCCAATAACAAACACCAAAATGACATTTTGATCCGCAAGACTTGGTTTGGCCTGCAGCATTCGTATTGAGAGGAGGAATAGACCAAAGAGTAAAAAAAAAAAAAAAAAGAATGATTAGCATATTTGAACTGGACTACTAAGGCAATGCCCTGCATAGCCACATACCTGACCAAGGCCAAATCTTCCAAACCCACTCTTAAACAAGCGCCCCACAGTGGAAGAATGATATTCTAACCCAGGCACATCGTACTTGCCCAACACCCTTGTTAGTAACTTATAAAGCAATCCTTTTCTATCCTCATCAAAATTAGCTTCCGTAGTCAATGATCCATCCCTTAATGGTATATTCTTTCTTTTTAAACCAGATAACTTATGAAGAAATTTGAAAAATTTATCCACCCTATCTCGCAACTCCAACTTCAGTTGCACATCACCATACACTTTTTCATTTTTGTTGTCATCATCAACATCTTCATCACCCCATTTACCCCACTGATCATCAAAATCATCAATATCTAGTTTTGAAGGTTCTTCAGCTGTTTCCTCTGATTTTGACTTGCTTACATTAGTTTCAAGCTCTTCCCGTAGTCCATCTAGAAACTTGAGATTTGCTACTGATGGATTTTCAAGAAGAGCATCTACAACAGCTTCTTTTAACAAATGTTCCTCTTGCCAAGAAAATGGCCCATCAGAACCAGATGTTGGAAAATTTTCTCCAGCCAATATATATCCAATGATCATCAACAACAAAGCATCTTGCAAAGAAAGTAACCCCTTTGATATCTCCCTTTTCCCTTCATTTACATGTGATCCCAGCAGAGCACTCTTGTTGATGAGATCACCAATTTGAATGGCAAGACTTTGACTTGTTTCTCCAGAACTAACACCCAGAATTTTCTCTGCGCTGCTAAATGCATCCCATTTAGCATAATTTGATTCATCAAGGGAAAACAATGTGGCTGAAGCTAATTGGATAATTCCTTTGTTCCTTAGCAAAGAGGATTGGCTCCTGGACAAAGCTTTGATCATGGCTTGCAACTCTGGCTTTGTAACAAGACCAGGACGAGACTTCACATTCACAGTAAGATTTTCCCTGCGCAGAGATTCTTGTAGCCATTTCTTGATCAGTAGGGCCCCATCTTTTGTTTTTCTATCTAGAATAGCCTCCAATAATGGCATTCCACGGAAATTTTCAGAGGAGATAAAGGACCCGGTAAGTATCTCTACATCAGACTGACTAGGCTTGTCATGGATTTTCTGGCTTAGGTTAATCAAGCCTTCAACCTGAGAATCAGAATTACCAGAATTCCAACCACACAAAAAAGCTTCAACAGTTTCTAAAAGCCGAAAATTGTCTATTTGCCAATCTTCTTCATTCAGGATCTTTGCAAGGGGTATCTGAACATCTAAAGGAGCACGTTGCAGGTAGGAAGAACCAAGTTTGAGTTGGCTTCCTGAACCATGGGAAAATGTTCTATTTCTACGGGGCAAAGAAGAAAACATACGGTCAACAAGCGAGTCCCCATGACAGCAAGGAGTGAGAAGATCAAGTGTACGATCAATGAGTAACAGCCCTGCTGATCGTTTACGGCGGCCTACATCATAAAGACTTGACATGTCTGTCAATATTTTTCCCACAGTTTTTGATATATCACCAAGGGAGAAAATTTCCATTTTCAAGTCCATCTATATCATAAACAAAAGAATTAATGGTCAAGGAAACAAATTAAAGAAGAAAAACTAAAAAAACAAAAGGTATTGTCACTACTGGAAAAACAGATATACTCTCAATAAATGAATAAAACAACAAAGCCTTTTCCCCCTTAAGTGGGGGGTTGGCTGCATGCATCAAACAACACTATTGTGTTCAATTAAATACCATGTTTTTGCAAAGGACATTCAGAGCAAGATCTATTTTAATAGAGAACACCCTTACTATCAAAGTTTTATTCAAGTAATCTTTTTCAAAATGGAATTATGTGCACCCTAGTAAAACGGTATATTTTGCATGCAACAATTCTATCACAGATCTATTTTGATGTTCAAGATTGAACCCTGACATTCAAGCATATGAAGTACACAATACAAGAATCCTGAGAAATTAAAAAAATAATCCTGAAATAAAATCACCAGAAGTATGCACACGTTTCAGCTAAAGAATGCATGTCACTTGTTACCTTGGCAGCCAAATGGTAGAGAAAGTGTGCTGTAAGAGTAGCCCCTGGAGGCACATCATCAGCATCAGAGAGCATGCCAGTACTTAAGGGCGGCAAACCAGGACTAATGGAATCTTCATGCTCAGCTGATAAGTATGCTTCAGCCACCAACCCTTCTGCAGGTAGGACAAATACTCGTGGTGAAATGGGACATAAAATCATGGGAAAATGATGAACAGAAACAACCAATTTCAGCACTGCATCTTCAATGTAGTCTAATGGATTGTGCTCGTAAAAATCTCTTCCACTTGAACTAGCTTCAAGATTAAGAACATTCTCTCCGCTGGAAGAAAACTCTGAACGTCCTCCATCTTCAAAGTTATGTTTTGCCTGTCCAGGTTTTATCCCTGATTTCTTAACTAGTTCTTCGTAATCTTGAACCAGTAAGGATTCATATTCATGATATGCATCTGGCCCCAGAGGTGAATCAGGAAATGCTGAGTGTGCTGTCTGTATTCTAATTAGTATTAGAAAATCTATATAAAAAAAAGGATAAAAGAAAGGCAATCATGTAGGAAATAGGTATTAGAACGAAATAACTGTAAACTTGCTAGTTGCTACCAAATTCATATTTATAGATAAAATAATTTCATCCTTGTGTTGGTCATTGGTGATAAATAATAAGTTTGTCCCTTTAGCAAAAATAACTCTACTATCCAGACTGACATAATTTTAGAAGAACTGAAGAAATTATTGCTACTTAAATAAGTCACCTCATATGCTTTTGACTTATTGATTTATTCCTAGGACATTTTATAAGTCTAAATGAACTAGAGACAGCCAAAACTATTTTGCAATAGCTATTAGCTAATCATTTCTGTTTAATATTACCTTTTTTACAGCTTGGAAACCAACATTACTTTGGGCCACCACTAATACAATCAGTCTATTGCAACTTGCTAACTACCCATGTAATACTAAGATTTGCATGCTAATGAACAAACAATGAAATATGGTGCAACCATAATTCATTCTTCAAAAACTAATAGCTTATTTTACTATTGTATGAGACAGAAAGAAAAGGAGTAAATATGGTGCAAGCCAAGATAGTAATGTTATTGTTTAAAAGTTAAAACTATCACCAATGTTATGAAAAAGAAATTGATACTAAAATGGCATGCTTACCACAAAATAATAATACTAATAATAATAATTATTATTATTATAATAAAGATGATTGAGCTCCATTCCTAATTTGCATATAAAACTAACCTCGTTCTGAAAAAACACTATGCTTTCATCCAGGTCAAGTTATTACAAAAAATGTGTAGTAAAGCTTGTAAGTAGATAGCAGCTAAACTATAATTTCAGGCATCTAAAAGAATAAAAATGACTCATTCAAATCCATAGCTAAAACCATATTTTTTCAATAGATAGGTAAGCCAACATTAATGTATGAAACATGGAACACTAATACACAGAGAGAGAGAGAGAGAGAGAGAGAGAGAGAGAGAGAGAGAGAGAACCAATCACTGAAATTAGAAAAAGAGAAGAGATGTAATTACAAATAAGCACCTCTGAGATAGATGTAAATATAATGCAATGACGAACAACTTGATGTGTGCTCAGGCAACGTAAAATATACCGGTGTGCATCACTTAGTAGACTTGATGTGATAACCACAAGTTTCCTCGCAGGATTAGAATTTGAGTTCCAATCAACCACCTAGACAAGGAACCATCAATAAAAGTAGATCATGATACATGTGGCTTACCTAAAAGTAGTCATCGACTATTATAGTACAAACACATTGGAAACATGCAGAAATTTGAGCCAGCAGATGAAAAGATTACTCACACCTGGATACATACAGCATCAACTATAAGGGGGCGTTTGGTAGGGGAGAAATTCTTTCAAACCCAGGAATCATGATTACTAGGAATGTGTAAAATATGTTTGGTTAATCTTAATATGTTTCCTGAGAATTAAAGATTTCTGTAAAATACGTAGTTAAAACTTTCCTTTCACTTGGGAAAGTTGGATTCCTGCCCTCCTCTTAGGAATCATAGTTTCCTGAGAATCTTTTTTTATTAATTGCAAACTAAACGTGGGAATCATAGTTTCCCGATTTAGGATTCTTGGGAAAGTAAAAATTTTCCGTCAACCAAACGCCTCCTAAATTTACCAAGCAAAATGATGGAATCATGGAAAGGATAGAGAACAAATAGAGTAATGTTATATCCTCCTACTACCTTTTACGGTAAGTATTTATATTTCCAAGAAATTAAATATATATACTTTTCATCCAATATTTACCATAAAAGGTAGTAGGAGGATTAAGAATTATTCAATTCTTTAACATCATTATCTGCAAACATTAAAACTTACAACTTTTGTATGTTCAAACAAGATGTATGGGAATTTCGAGAGAACAAGATAATCAGAGGGGGGCCTAAAACATGACTTAGTAAAAGAAAATTTAAGTTTTCACATGCATAACATATGCAAGAAATTTAATATATTTTTTTTATAAAGGGCAGGCCAAAAGGCCGTCAAGAAATTTAATATATTGAATTGGCTATTGAGTACAAAAACAGTATAATAAAAGATAGATTAGATAGATAAAATACACACACACACACTTTTTAGGGGGACCGCAGAATAATCTTTATAGTAATTTAAATAAATATAAAAAGAAAAATAGGGGTGACCATGGCCCCACCAGGTCACCCCCTCCCTCTGCCTCTGCCTGAGTCTGAAGATAACATTAAGAAAATAAGGTCTCAGGAAAAAACGTAAAATATGATCTTCCATATTTTGGCATTAAGAGTTTACATCTCTCATAGAGATAAATAACTAAATGCATCATACAGGCTCCATTCAGCAAGCATGCATTATATTGGCTCCATTCACTTGCAGATTGAAAACACTACAGCTGCGTCCTGTGATCGTTTCTGGATTACAGTATTTTATTAGAGGAAAATATTAGAAAATAAAGTAGAGAGGGTAATCTGGGGCGGTATAAGGAACAAAGTAGCTCAAAACCTAAATATGCAAAAGAGCAATCCAATCTCCTTGAATATCATTATCCTCAAAGCAACCATAATAGTTTTATGGGTAAAAGACACCATTGAACACAGGCATTTCTCTCCATACAAATATACCATAGCCATTGAACCGCCAAAGCCATGCTTCTGCATATTAGATTACCAAGACGGGACTCAATCCACCCTTCAATCTGAGGTTTGTAACAAACCTCCCAACTGATGAAATGGGCTCTACTACTTTGCTTGGCCATGCAAGACTTCAAAGTAAGATAAAGGGAATGAAAGGGAACACTGGACAAGCATGTTTGAGTCAGAGTAATCCAATCACTCAAACGACAAATGACAATGGGATATTAACATGTTCCTTATAACAAGGAGAAGAGGCACGAATAATGTTAAAATTCAAGTTGAGAAAGCCTCAGAAGAGTTTACTGCCAACTCAGTGAGTAACAGTTATCTTATGATTAAATAAAGGAATTCAGAATTATTAATTTAAGAATAATATACAAATCAAAATTCTAAAAATCACACATGTTGATAATTATTACTAGGTTAATTATAGATATCCATCATCAGACTATACTCAAACTTGACTGAAGCTGATATATGCCCTCCCTCTATTCACTGATATATAACATACTTAGCAATTAATGGGCTATAAACTTTGGCAATAGGAAAGTATCCTTAAAGTGAAAATCCAAACTCAAATCACCAACAAATATTCATTCCATGTCATAGCATGTGATATAATCATTTTCAAAAACAGAAATATAATAATATCCTCAAAAAATTTCATAAGCAAATCACTCAATGAGATGATAATCAAACTTGGTAGCTTACTGAAAGTACAGAATGACAACTCGAGCAACAATCTAAAATGAACCCAGCACTTACCACATCAAGTGCGCACATGTTTTCCAAACTGCAAATAGCTCGTGCCCCAAGTTCAAGAAGTACTGGATATGCCCCAATAAATTGGAAACTTTCTGTAGATCCAGCATCTAAATAAACAATAGCGTCTTGAATATGCTCTGATATCTGGGGGAAAAAAAAAAAGCACAACTACTATTCATGAAAAATTTAAATGAAAAGGATCACATAGTAACAGTTGTAATAACTAGGTAATGTTTTCAGAAGAAAATTCAAATTCTTAGGTGCAGCATAAGATGCCTAACTGCAACTATATTGGCCACAAACCTAAAAAAGAATAACTTTACTTAATGTTGAGGAGAAAAAAACAAAGAGTTACTCCACCATAAGTACAAAATTAAAAAATATATATATATATATATATATATATAGATTCAGATGAAACACAACAGTAAATCATTCTAGAAGCTATCTTCTCTGGAGCTATACAAACATACCCAAGATCACCTCTTCCAATCTCAATATTAGTTCGGTGAAAACTTCTTGCCTCTTGAGATGCAAATTCTCGCTAATGGAGGGTACACTGATACAACTCCCAAACAAGATTTTAAAAATCTATTTGCAACCACAATTTCGGCTGCTATGTTGTGGTTTTTGGGGTCACCGCAACCTCAATTGTATCCACAATATCGCGGATAGCAACAAAACCACAAAACGCAATTTAAAACCTTGCTCCCAATTCATATCATAACTCTTAAGTTAAATCGCATTAAACTGAACCAGATTCACTGCTCTTCGTCTAAAAATGGTTGCTCACGTTTTATCTAGATGTCCAGGGACACCAATATACACCAATATGCATCCAATCTCTCCCATTGTTGAATTTTGCTAATAAAGTACAAAAAACATCTTATTCAAAACGATACATGCATCAAAACATGTATTAAAATATTCCTTTCTTAAACCTATATCCAATCGATTCTTAATTTTGCGAAATTAAGAGAATCAAAATTATAATCATTGCAGAGCCCAATGAAAGCAAAAAACAGACATGAAAATGAACAGAATTGAACATTCTACTTCAGAAGGCTTGTGCTACCTGTCTAATGGAATCGATGCAGGATTTGATAACATCAACCGTAGCCATTTCTTGTTCTCTTTATCCGCGCTACAGCGAATCCAGAATTCCAAGCCAGCAAACGAGCGTTGAATTGAGCTAAAAGTTCATCCGTTTCGAACGAATCGCGCACGTTTGGAGGTTTTGAGAAAACGCTGTTTTGCAATCAGAAATTGGCGATTAGAGTCTTACTGCTCCCTCACTCTTCCACTTCTTCCCTCTCTTCCCCACGGTTCATCCACTCTGTATTTTTTTTTTTCTGTTTTTCTTTTATTGTAATAAAGCTAAATTATATTTTTGATTTTTTTAATTATTGGTCCTCATCTTGGTTCTTTTATTTTTTTTTTTCTTTAGTTTTCTTATTTTTTAAATTTTACAATCGATCTTTAATTTTAGGTACATTTCATTAGCTTTATTTTGGTGTAATTCAACATTAGATTTAACATATTTACTTAAAATACTATCAAGAAAGAGTTTAATTAAATATATAAATAAAAAAATAAATAAGAGTGCACCAAAAGTGCAGATTTTCTAATACATGGGACTAAGATTGCGAGAAAAAAAGAGAGATCAAACTTGTGGATGCTGATTAAAGAATTAAATCAAACCAATATTATAATTTAACATTTTAATAATTTTGTGAAGAAGTATTTAAAGTTTATATATTAGATATTATGTTTTATTTATGAGATACTATGTTATTAAGTTGAATAAGTTTATATTCATGATCAAATTCTTTTCATACAAGAAAATAGTCTAAGCAAACTATATTTGTTCACAAGGGTTGGAGTTTGGAATTGCAGAAAGGAGACTTGATCTCAAAATAAAAATGAGAAAAGGAAAACAAAATCACATTAGAAGGATGTTCTTCTCTTATGTTGTATGTTCTTCTCAACAATAGCTATGAACTTCAGCCATCAATGCCTTTAATTTTGTCTTCCACCTCTGAATAGTGAATGCAATTTCCTGAGCAAAATGACATAGTTTTGCTCTGCTGGTTCATCTATTATTAATTCTGCAGCCATCTTCACTGTTCTATCCAGAAGATTCATCTGATTAATGAATAAATAAACTAATTAGCAACCAAAGCAATTAATTAACAACCAACAGCTTAATAAAATAAGATGTAAGATAGCTGATAGCTCTTATGCAAAACTGTTAACTCAATCATTACAAGAGTTCCTGATGTAGCAATTGTTATGCTTCCAATGAAAGATAATGGTTATTAAGATGCATGTGAAGAAAAAGGTTGGAACTCAGAAGTATTTGACTATTTCCAATGCCATGACTCTTTTAGTAATAACCATAATTACAAAATATGGGAAGTGCAAGTTGCAATTCTAAACAATCTTGGCAATGTTTCAATCAATGATGGAACACTACTAGGACTTCTAAATTGGATTTAGCTGTCATTAACAAAAAAATAGCAAGAGAAGTAATACCTGATTGATGAAAAAGGTCACTAAACATTTCTCAGAAATTAACAACGACATCAATCTTATGCCTTCCAAGCTATTCAAGAGTAACATGCTCCACCCAGTTTTCCCTACCAAAGGTATCAGCCACTGGTCTCACACCAATCATCAACAAGACTTTGGGATTCGTGATATATGTTTTAATATTAGTCACAAAATAATATTTTAATTGTAGTCTACATGCATGGTTGCACAACTTTTCAGTGTTACTCATTGCACAATCTCAATGGGATCTGTGACTGACATTTTAGGTCTAATTAAGGACAATAAGATTTTACAAGTTATTTCAGTTAATTTTTTTAAAAATTTATTAATTAAAAATTTATTTAATTATTTGATAAGTAAATTTTTTTAATAATTTTTTAACATTTTTTAAGATTATACTTGAAATAGCATTTTACACAATTAAGAACCATTTGATTCTAACATTTTGTGGCGTTACATGAAGTAGCTTGTTGGACATAGTGTGCGTTTGAAAACCAATTAGGAACCCTGTTTGGCTGTTTCACATTTCCAAAACAATTTCCCACTTTCCTAGGCTTCAAACGTGACTGGAACAAATTCAAGCCTTTACGTTCAATGTAAATGTAACGTATATACAAACATACAGATAATCTAACTATTCGCACCCTGGTCAAGGATTAAAATGGTATACGTAAAATTTACTGCACAATTATGCTTTTGGTTAATTATTATAAATCATGTTATTATCTCTTCCTCCACGGAATCACAATAAGCTTTCTCTTCTTCTTTTTATTTTCCTTCTCTGATTGAATAAATTCCACCTTTCTCATCTCCAATTCTTTTAAGAGTATAGTCCATTTTTTATTTATGGCTCACAATTAAAATTATATCCACTAGTGTTTAGTTATAAGCAATTCATTTTGTCTTGACTAGGGTAAAAAGAAACCATCTATGTCTTAATCTCGATATAGAAAATATCTTGAGAAAATAAAATTTATTTACTACGAAACCTTTTTCACAAACTGAGTGATCAATATAATCTTGTTGACGGTAATAATGAGAAGAAAAAACACATAAAAATCATGAGTGATTGCATGAGAAAGAAGGCCAAATAATATTTTAACTCCTATATATTTTAGACAACATTTTTCTAAATTGTTATTTATTATTTTGTAAGTCATTGTTTTAGAGTAACCTTATCCCTTTTTTTCTTTTTAAAAATCATCTTGATTAAATATAATTTTTAAAGTAAGTGTTATAAAAAAAATTATAAACTTACATAAATGATATCATTATTTGTAATTAAATGATAGGAAGAAAATTTTTACACTTTTTTCTTTTAAGAAGTCTCTTGGTTATTTTTCATTTGATATATTTTTGTCTCCGGTCAATTAAGATTATCATGGGAGCAATACTTCTCTCTCAAGTATTGAGAATTTAAAGTTAAAAGTAATGATTAAACTAATGATTCATATCACTTTATTTATTCAAAAAAATTTAACTAATCACCTATGAATAATAGGATTTTTTCTTTTAAGTTTGAACTAATTTTTTTATTATAAAAAAATCTTATTTAAGAGATTTAAACTCAATTATAATCAACTAACTAGTAAAAGACTAACGTACACTTTAATTAAAATCGAGTAAATTCTTATTTTATAATTGAAGAGGATAGAGAGAGAAAAGGTGCACATGTGAAATAGAGATACAATCATGTAGCTATAGAGATAATATACTCCATGAATGATGTGGATCAACCAAATTCATATCCATGACAAGTTGACAACCATTTCATAAACTAGCTAACAGAAGAAAAACATGATTTTAGCCTAACCACAACAACATTAGCTAATCATAATTTTATTTTTTGTTTTATCAATTATACCGAATATTCATTCTAAAATTAATGCGATGTAAATAGTACAGAAATATGAGCTATAAATAATACAAGAATATGCTCTTCCTTCCTCTCTAGTTATTTCATTTTATCCTTTTAGGTCATTTTTTGTATTCTTTCATATATATATATATATATAAGTTGTAATCATTGATTTGATGATTACACAGAAATCTATTCCAATCATTTCATTTTATTATGTTTGTTCTTTTATCAGCCATTACCCATATCCATCTCATATCTCCCTCTCTCAGCTCCTCATCCCACCACACACACTTCCTTCTTCTTTCTTCCAATGTACCCTCTCCACCACCCCTCCCTCCACTCCCTAATCCTCCACTGCGGCGATCTCATCCAAACCACCTAAGACGCCTTCAACAACGACAAAACTTGCTCTATTGCAGCGTTCCTCTACGCCACCACAAGGGTGTCTGTCTCCAAGGCCTCCCTCCTCCACTCGTGCTTGTGCGAGGCCTGGGACCACGAGTCCAACTGAATCAGCTACGTGACCGTCGTGTCGAACTCGTGATCCCAAGAACTTTGAGGGAGGGAGATCTACGTGGTGTGGAGAGGGACCATCCAGGACATGGAGTGGATCAATGTGTTTGAAGCTGTGCAGGAAGACGCTTCCAGGTTGATCATTGCTAAGAGCCTCAAGGAGTTGAAGGGTGGAAACAAAGACGATAAGGGCATGACCCATGAAACTCGTAATCTTGGCAAAGTTATGCATGTCCTTGATATGATGATTACACATGATAATTACTTCAATAGTTTTTGAATATAGGAAAAGAACTTTTTTAACTCCCAAAACCAATAGCTTTGAGAGAAAGAAGATCAATATTAATATGATAAATAATAAGATGCGATAAGAAGAGAGAGATATAAAAAAATTAAAAATATTGAATGAATATTTAATATTTAAGGATGCTGAAATAATAATGACACTTTTAAATAAATAAGGTAAATTACTAGTCCCAAAAAACTCTTTAATAATTTAGAAGAAAAATCATTGGTTAGTTTTTTAAGATTTTTATTGTATCCAGAGGAATTAAATGGGTAGGAATAGGTTTATACTAACTCACTTGATTAATTAACTTATATTTTTTACTCAATTAATTGAGATGAACTTTTTGATAAATATTTTTAATGATTAATTTAAATCATTGAAATTTTAACAATGATTTGGTTAATATATGTGATAAAAATAGAGAAAATTTGGCTAAGATACTAGTGTCTCATATAGTTGAACTAAATAAAAAGGAGGGGGGCATAATTTCTAGAATTTAATTAAAATTCTTTCTCAATGTAAATATTTGTACTCTGCCATTATTATTCATAATTGAGAGTTGCAATAGTATGTAGAAGAATTGAAGAATTTCGATAAAAATCTCTTTTAGAGACATTAAAAGAGAGAGAGAAATTCTCAACAACAATTTCATATATAACTATTAATTAATTTTGGGAGATACTATAGAATTTTCCTTCTGAAAGATAAAATTAGTAATTTTTTATAATTATTTTAAAAGTAGTGATGATTTCCAATTACATCAAAGTATAAATAACTATATAATTTCTCACCCTAAAAAAACAATATAATTTCTCTCATGAATGATAAATCATTATTTTCTTTTCACATTTAACTAACCACAGTTAAACAGGAAGTAGCAACAGTAGCGACAATTAAAACGACGACGACTCTTACAACGCTACATCTCCGAGAACCCCAACATAGTCATCGTAGGTCGGGTCCCCCAAGGTTGGAAACAAGGCCTTCAATGAGAGATTCAACAAGTTCCAAAACCTAAAAGTATTGTATGTGAAGAACATGATTGATTTGATCCCTCACTACCCCGAGAAGTTGTTAGGGTAGGAGTAAATGGGTATGGAGGTGGTGATATACACAAGGAAGTCGCCAAGCTTGAAGGACTCAAAGAACCCTAGTGATTGGGATAACTTGCAGGTGATGTTACACATGGTGGTAGGATGGAATGGGAAGAAGAGGTAGTTTGAAATGAGGGTGAAGAGGAGTGTGAGTTTCTGAAGGATGAGTATGGCATGCCAAGGTCGTGGTGGGTGGAGAAGAATAAAGGGATGGCGAAGAGGGGGGATGGGGAGTGGTTTGGATCCGCTAGATGAGGAGGATGTGCCTATGCCTCAAGAGATTGAAGAGATCTCATTAACTTTAAGGTTTTGTTGTATTTGTTTTATGGGAGGGGAAGAGAAATAATGTTGGTTTTATGTGGGTCTTACATCTTTTACCTTATGTTTTAATTCAAATATTGTTTAGCATTTTTTTATTGTTTTTTATTTTCATTCTCTAAAAAAACATAACATATGAATATTTTGTACCAAAAAAGTAAGATTTAGTAGGATAAGGTAATAACTCAAGATTCAAATCTAAATTTGGTGAAAGAATTTTAAAGTACCTTTTTAACATTGTTCTTTGTGTTATTTTGTTATTCCTTATAACTTTTGGGTTTATCATGATTATTTGTGATCTATATTTCATTAGTTGGATCATACTTAGTATGATTCATAACTAGTTTTTGTAACCGTGCAATGTAAAGGCTTTTTTTTACAATTATTATTTAAGAATTATTTGTAATATAAATTTTATAGATCAAAGAAATAACTTTTAAAATAATTTTATGTTATATTGTATCAATATATCCAACATACATAAAGAAACTAATAAAAAAATAGATGTGCAACCAACAAAAAAAATTAAAATTTGTCTCATTTTAATAGTACCAAAGAATACATTTATTATTATGAGAAGCAACCATTATTGTAATACAACATAGCAATTGAAGCCAAAGTCAATGATTGAAACAAAACTATAATACTAGTAGAATACGGAGAAAAAGCTAAACAAAACCAAAATTTATTAAGGCATGAAGCAACACTAATAACATCATGCTATATGTTTAAGCATTTGTACAAATATCCCTCTATTTCAAATAAATAAGAACACAGAATAATATGTGGTTCCACCATTACATTATTTCTTATTGAGCGTAAACTTTTTTCTAATCAGGAAAACTTACTAATTGACTACCATTGCTTCAACCATCAAAAACTTGTTTCTTCTTGCAACTTGTGAAGCACACTGCAATCTTTTTGTTGGATGACTTGGTGTTAGTAGAGTACAAAATGAGGTTCTACAAATAGCTATATGAAACCTTGAATGATCCATATAACGAAACATGATAGACTGGTCGCCAATGAGACTATACAACATTCTTAGTTCAAACCAACTTTGAGTCATAAAAGGTTGTTCTCCAATCAGATTTACACACACTTTATGTCTATTTTCTTTAACATCATACATGATATTACTTGAAGATTTTGTTTTTTATAAATAAAAGAAAAAAATACTTGTTGATTCTTATGTATGGTGAAAAAATTTCCTCTGATTCTCTTACATAAAACCATTTGTCCTTTATTATTCATATTTGTTTGTTAAACAACAGATTCCATTAATAATATTTCTAACAAAAATTCAAGTTAGATGATTTGTAAGAAACAATAGATAATCACTCATTTATAAGAAACAACAACAACCTTTCAGCACCAATAGGTCATAACTCATTACTATTAAAATTTCAATTTAATTATCTTGGAAATTACAATTTTTGAAGTGTGTAACATGTTTTTGAAGCATGTAGCACTATTCATTCCATTAAAGACTAATTTTTTAAAAAGTTCATACATCACATAATCAACCATAGAGGAATCAAAGTTATAAAGGCAATGCCACAACATTGGAGTAGAAATTAATGCATGTTGCAAAAAAAACATAATATATGAGATCTCATTAACTTTAAGGTGGGTGGAGAAGAATAAAGGGATGGCGAAGAAGGAGGATGGGAAGTGGGTTTTGGATCTGCTAGATGAGGAGGATGTGCCTATGCCTCAAGAGATTGAAGAAATCTCATTAACTTTAAGGTTGTGTTTGTTTTATGGGAGGGGAAGAAAAATAATGTTGGTTTAATGTGGGTCTTACATCTTTTATCTTATGTTTTAATTCAAATATTCTTTGGCATTTTTTATTGTTTTTATTATCATTCTCTAAAAAAACATAATATATGAATATTTTTAGTAGGACAAGGTAATAAATCAAGATTTGAATCTAAATTTGGTGAAAGAATATATATATATATATATATATATATATATATATAGGCTTTCTTTTAATGTACCTTTTTAACATTGTTCTTTGTGTTGTTTTGTTATTCCTTATAACTTTTGGGTTTATCATGATTAGTTGTGATGTATATTTCATTAGCTGGATCATACTTTGTATGATTCATAACTAGTTTTTGTAATCGTGCAATGTAAAAGTTTTTTTTTTACAATTATTATTTAAGAATTATTTATAATATAGATTTTATAGATTAAAGAAATAATTTTTAAAATAATGTTATGTTACATTGTATCAATATATCCAACATACATAAAGAAACTAATGAAAAAATAGATGTGCAACCAACAAAAAATTAAAAGTTGTCTCATTTTAATAGTACCAAAGAATACATTTTGTGAATGTATGTATACATGATTTTGATGATGCCAAAGAAGAATCAAACAAAGCTGCTTCAAAAGGATAAGCATTTGCTTCAAGATTAATACAAGATTATTTCAACAAACAAAACCTTGATTCAAGATTTCTTCAAAACCAAGCCTTGCCTCGAAACAAAGGGTTTCAAAGTCATGCAAGGCTCTGGTAATCGATTACCAAGAAGTGTAATCGATTACCAGAAGGGAAGTTTGAGAAATTGTTGTTGAAAAAGGTTTTCAATTTGAATTTTGAACATGTAATCGATTATCAGTTACGAAACTCTGGAAATTCAAATTCAAAAGTCACAACCCTTCAAAATATAACTGTGTAATCGATTACCAGAAACCTGTAATCGATTACCAGTGAAAAAACTTCTGAAAAGCTTTTTGAAAAGACACATCTCTTCAAACCATTTTGAAAAGGCACGAAGAGCCTATATATATGTATGTGTCTGACTTCAAAAAGCAATGAGAGAGATTCAAAGAGAACTTCATTGTCAAATGCTCTCTTAGAAGAAACTCTTGGGCAAACACTTGTAAATCCATTAAGAGTTCATCCATAGACTTCAATTGTAATATCCTTCTATTCAAGAGAGAATTCCTCTTCTTTCTTCTTATAGAAAGAGATTGATTAAGAGGCCGAGGGTCTCTTAAGTTATAAGAATTCCTGAACACAAGGGATGGGTTATCCGTGTGTGGTTCAGAAGTTGCAAAGGAATTTACAAAGAGAAAGGAAAATCTCAAGTGGGTTGCTTGAGTACTGGACGTAGGCACAGAATTTGCCGAACCAGTATAAAACTGTGTTTGCATTCTCTCTTCCCTTATCTCATTTATTTTGTTGCAATCAATTTTGTCTTGCATATTTAAAGAACATTATTAAATTGATTGTTGCTTCTTCTGCATTCTAAGCCTATCCCTCTTAAGTTATTGAGGCCGCTGGTCCAACATATTTATCATTATGAGAAGCAACCATTATTGTAATACAACATAGCAATTGAAGCAAAAGTCAATGACTGAAACACAACTATAATACTAATAGAATACGGAGAAAAAGTTAACCAAAACCAAAATTTATTAAGGCATGAAGCAACACTAATAACATCATGCTATATGTTTAAGCATTTGTACAAATATCCCTCTATTTCAAGTAAATAAGAACACATAATAATATGTGGTTCCACCATTACATTATTTCTTACTGAGCATAAACACTTTTTTAATCATGTAAACTTACTAATTGACTACCATTGCTTCAACCATAAAAAAACTTGTTTCTTCTTGCAACTTATGAAGCACACTGCAATCTTTTTGTTGTATGACTTGGTGTTAGTAGAGTACAAAATGGGTTTCTACAAATAGCTATATGAAACCTTGAATGATCCATATAACGAAACATGATAGATTGGTCGCCAATGAGATTATAGAACATTCTTAGGTCAAACCAACTTTGTGTCATAAAAGGTTGTTCTCCAATCAGATATACACACACTCTACGTCTATTTCTTTTAACATCATACAATGACCACCTCCTACGAAGTTCTGGCTTGAAGTCATTCCCGAAATGTGACTCAATCTCTCCACAATGTTGTTCCTGAAAAATAAAGAAAAGAAGACATGATATTACTTGTAGATTTTGTTTTGGATAAATAAAAGAAGTAAATACTTGTTGATTCTTGTGTATGGTTAAAAAATTTCCTCTGATTCTCTTACACAAAACCATTTGTCCTTTGCTCTTCATATTTGTTTGTTAAACAACAGATTCCATTGAGAATATTTCTAAAAAAGTTTTCAAGTTAGATGATTTATAAGAAACAATAGGTAATCACTCATGTATAAGAAACAACAACCTTTTAGCACCAATAGGTCATAACTCATGACTATTAAAATTTCAATTTAATTATCTTGGAAATTACATTTTTTGAAGTGTGTAGCATGTTTTTGAAGCATGTAACACTATTCATTCCATTGAAGACTATTTTAAAAAAAAAATTCATACATCACATAATCAACCATAGAGGAATCAAAGTTACAAAGGCAATGCCACAACATTGGAGTAGAAAATGCATGTTGCAAAAAAAAAAACACTGACATTAATTCCACTAAACAAAAATGCATTTAAGAAAGGAACGAAGCAAATGAAAGCAAGAACTCATCTTGAAACAAACATTAGGGTTTCAAAGGGAAAATGACCCATTGAAGCTTCTTCCATGCATCTTCATACATTTTCCATGTTGTTCGCATGTTCTTTGTAGATAAGTTTTTGGAAGCGTTTTGACCAAAAGGTTGCCCACTTCAAGTGCTAGGTAAAAAAAAAGTAAGGTAAAGGAGATAATGTTGTGATTTTGTTGATTATTTTTTAGGAATATTCAAGAGGAGATGATGAAAAGGGTGTTTGTTGGTTTATTCTTCCAAATCGCTAGATGTTTTGACTTTTGGTATACTTAACTTTGGAAGAAAGTTAAGTGCACATCGTATGTTTAAGGTGTATGTGTATAGAAGAAAGTGAGATTCCGTTATAGAGATGAAAAAATTATATAAATAAAAATAGGAAAGATGAATGAAAATGAGTGACAAATAAAATAGAAATTAAATGTGTTTGGTTAAAGAGAAAAAAGAAAGAAAAAATATGAAAACAAATAGAGAGATAAATAGAAATATGTTAAGAAATAAAATAAAAAAGTATTAATTATTGGACTCTGCCATATTTTCTTTCTATTTTCATTCAATTAAACAATGTTATTTTCATCCTTCTTATTTTCACTCTTCTCACCCTAGTTCCATGTTTCCAAACTAGTCCAAAGAGGACAAAGGAAAACATTAAATTAAAGAAAAAATGATAAATACAATAAGTGAAACAAGAATGAAAAGAAAAATATAATAGAAGTAGAAGAGTAAACAACAATTGATGAATTTTTTTGGGTCATTTTTATAAATAAAAAAATACTAATATGGGTCTATTTCAAGATAATTTATCAGTATGAGTTTATTTTAATCATTGACCAATTGAAATTACATATCTGATCAATGGGTTTAATGAGAACATTAATAATGTCAAAGAACATATCACGTGTCATGTTCTCTTTAAATTTATCAATCAAATTATTCATTTTGACCGATCAATTGTCAAAATAGACCCATAACAATAAATTGTTTTGAAAGAGACTTGTATTGATATTTTGTTTATAAAAATGACCTAAAATAGTCAATCACTCTAAATGTATAACAAACATATAATAATAGTAATAATATACTCCCATGTAGTTTTATTTTGAGGTTATACTTTATTTGTAGGAATTGAACACGATATTTTCTTGTAATTTTTATTTTGAGGCTATGTTTTATGGACGTCATTGCATGAAAGAATCTTTTTTTCCATAAGAATTGAATATGATATCAAGTTATTTATAACACTCACATATCATATTCAATCAATTAACTGAATTAGACCCTTCCAGTGAGAATCAATTAATTTGATATTTTACACTATTATTTTACATTTCATTAGGTTATTTCAAACTCAATATATTTCCAGAAATTTGCTTAGTTAATTAAGTATGGTACATGAATTGTTGTAAATTCTATCACACTTTTTATCTTTAATTCCCATGAATAAAAAATCCTTTGTTTTTTATATATACATCTTAAATAGGTCACACTGGTACACTTTACTTATTTTTATTTTTTTCAACTTAACATCTCTGTTTTTTGTTTTTTTTTTTATTTTACTGCTTACGTGTGTGTTCAATAAATTTTACTATTATACATCAATTATTTTTTAAGCACCGATACTTTAACAATAGTCAACATCTAGCTGTTGAGTTTGTTTATACATTATTCTTATTCACACATAAGAATCACTTTAGATAACCGATGGAGACGCCCATACTTTTATAATTTATTTGTTTCATATTTTATAAGATTACGTATAATAATTTAATTAGATAAATGGTTTTTTTTATTATTTTCTAATTTACAAATTATCATATATTTTGTCAAAAAAATATCATTATGGATGATAAGTCTATTTTCTATAATATTTAAAAATAACTGTTGAAATTATTTATAATTGATTAGTCATATAAATTTATTTTTTGACAATATATATATATATATATATATATATATATATATATATATATATATATATATATCTTAATTATTTCTCTCTCTTTTCTCTTGAATTTTCTCATTCTTATTGGAGTGTATACATTTTAAAGGAATGTCAAACAATCCCTTTTCGAAAGAAAAAAAAATTACAGCTGATGTAATCGATCAAACACTCACATAGATTAAATTGGCCTCTCATCGTTTTGACACTGAAAATTTAATTAATTAATAGAGATCAAATTCTGTTTGTAGGGATAAATGTTGGAAAAGTAAAAGTAGTTCCATTCCATCCTTTATTTTATGGAATATATGCTTATTCTTTAAGTATGCTATTTTAAAGAAAAATGCATTATTTTGTTCCATTCTGTGTAACAAAAAATTATGATTCTTTTTAAAATCTTTCTTTGAAATTTCTTTGGCTGTATATTTATAGGGGAAAAAAGATAATTATAATTTGAAATGTGAATTATATACACTGTCCCGTGCTGTATAATGAAAAATTACGATTCTTTAACATCTTTTTTTGAAACTTCTTTGGGTGTGCATATTAGTTTAGGAGGGAAGAGACAATGAAAAGGGAAGAGATAATACTTTTGAATATTAAAATAATTATTGGCCAATTTAATGAAAGGTCTATTATTCTAGAAATTAAATTAGATGCATCGGTGGTCAATATACCTATCAAAAGTGTTATTATAATTTATTTGTAGAATTTTTCCTTTTCATAAAAGTGATAACAGAAAACATTTTTATGAACTTAATTCCAAAAAAAAAAATTAAGAAGACCCCTTTGGCTTTGACACACGCAACAGTTGCAGTTTAAAATATTAGTAAAGAAATCATAAAATCAAATTAAATAAAAGAATTAAAATATGTCCTCTATTTTCTACTATAATATTTGTAAGCATATCAAATGAAAAATGCATGCAAAGAAATTATTTTTTTTTGTTCGTTTCAGAAAACAAAATTAAAAAATACTAGTCAAACATGTCCGCAATTATTTTGTTAAAAAAACTCCAAATTAAGCTAACACACATAAACTTCATCTCTAGACCCACAATAGCAGGTAAACATAGGATTTGTACTGAAAATGCAACTTTATTTACTCGAACAGGTGAAAGCCACAGGTCCTCAGAACCATTTATCTGTCTTACATATTACACAATTGGCTAGCAAACATAACAGTTCCATAGTGAGTTAGTGACATGCAAACCAAGCTACATGCACAACCATGACATTAGTTACAACTTATTTCTTGCCACGCAGTTTAGCTCCAAGAGCTCTTTCCAACTTGCTAATTATCTGCTGGTTTGGAATGGCCTTCCCTGACTCATACTCCTGGATCACTTGAGGCTTCTCATTGATCAGCTGCAAGTAACAATGCACATCATTGATAATGCCTAAATACAAATAAGGAAAATAAAGAGACCGATAATATACGACGAGCAATACTTGAGCAAGCTGAGACTGAGTAAGCTTTTTGTCCATCCTAGCTTGCATTATAGCCTTCTTAAGTTCAGTTGGCACCTTCTCATCTACACACAAAAGTCCAATTACGTCATTTTTGCACAAAGTTAGGAAGAGGAGCCATTAAAGAATATTAAATATTAAAGGATAAAAACAAATTTTCAAGGTGAGACAGAGAAAATGGATCAGATGCTTTGATTTGGTTTTAAGACATCTAAAACCAGAATAACAAGTGCCTGAAAATTTCTCCCATCTATTAAGCAAAGTATGATACTGTATGAATGTTTAATTAATCATTTGGTTCTTATACCTGCACCAACTTTCCGTTTTAGTCCCTTATCCCTATACATGCACCAACTAAAAATTTTAGTCCATGTATGAGCAATTTTTTGTTTTAGTCCTTGTTGGTTTTCCAGCAGTGCAAAAGTGCATCACTAAACGGATGCATGAGTACTAAAACATCAAAATAATTGTTTATATAGGGATTAAAACATAGAGTTTAGGTATAAAGGCTATCCAAATTCAAAATATGCAGTCAGTAAACATATAAAAACAAAGAGAGCATTAGGTTCAAGATGTTCTATGCTTGAGAAGCCCCTGCAGATTTTTTTTTTTTCAAAAGCTAGAATTGATCCAATGAACTAGAGCAGTTCCACATTACATTGAGCAGAAGTAAAAGATAAGAAACAGATTTATGTATCCAAAATACATATAGTGTAATGTCATCAAGTGAAAGAGAGAGGAACTATTTTATATCCATTCAATCTTACATGATAAGTATGTGAAACCGAATGTATACAGGACTCAAATTTATAAGAGTAACTACACATGCATCCCCTAAGGTTTCCTCTTATGAATTTCCTACATAGCAATTATGTTGAAACTCCAAAATATTTAATAATGTAATGAACTAACTATCTCAAAAGCTTAAGTTATTAGGTGAACATAGATAAATGGTTTTATATCATATCTCTAACACACACCCTCATGGAAGATCCCTTTAAGTTTCAAGCGGGATTAATGCCCAGCGCCCTACCTTGAGAGGAAATTCAACTTTTTATTGGAAGAATGAGGAAAGAAAGAATCAAACTCTAGATCACTTGGTCATAGAGGCTCTGATACCATGTCATGAACCAATTACCCCAAAATTTTAAGTTGTTAGATGAAGATGCACAAATGATTCTGTGTAACATCTCTAATCATTAATACCACAAAACACTTTGTCAGACATTCCAAAAGTTAACAGTAGTAAACCATTTCTCGCTTCTGTGATGGTGAGACAGTGGTATCTCAATCTCAATTCATGCTTCAATCTACCTAGTATAGAATTACTATTCACAAAAAAGACAGAACACTGTAACTATCAAAAGACAGTACATAAAAACTACCAAATAGAACATGCTCCAACCAAAAATTTGTAGCTTAAAAAAACTAAAGCAGGACAAAGAAGTCATTTGGGAATATCCACTAACTGCACACACCCCTTATGGACAAAAGCATTGTTTAGATAATTCACCTCTTGATTCTTCCCATATAATTGTATATTCAAAAGTAGATGCACTGAAGTTCTTTCAATGGTAGAAAACACGAAAACATAAACTAGTTCTCTATCTATATATTGTAATACTCACGAGCTAGACTCTCAGTATCATCATCCAGCCTCTTAGTGTTCAATGAAGTGCCGCTAGATGCTGCTTTGTTTGTCCCAGCATTATCTGTAACAATTGAACAATCACAGTTCAAACCATCCAAATAAAAAAGCTTATCAACAAAAGAAGAATAAAAACGATTAAAAAAACACAAAGACATAAGACACATCCATAAGCATTCTATAAGAAACAATTTTATTAACTTTTCCCAAAGCCTTTTTCCAAACTAAATATTCATCAATATCAATTTTTTTTCCTAACAACTTAACACCAAATCATCAAAGCCAGCTACAATAATCACAACAGAACACGTTAAGATCAGAGATTTCAAATAAAATAGACAATAAACAGACCAATTCGTTAGAAGAAACTTATAATTGTAAGACAATCAACACGCGACGAACAACTATTCGAAGATTTACTATTACTATTTTTTTGAATGGGGGTTTAGGGAACGAACACTTTTTTAGGGTTTCGATTTCGGCGCCAGAGCGGCGGGCGGCGTTGACGGCTTTCTCGTCCTTCTTGGCGGCGGCGGTGGGAGCCTTCTTGCGGAGGACGACAGGTTCCCAATCCTGAGAAAGAGGGCCAACACCAGACATGGCTATGGAATGGTTCTGTGACGGTCTAGGGTTCTTTGCTTTCGTTCGCGAAGCTTCTCAACGACAAGAAAATAGTATTGATGGTGGAAATGGAAGATGAGAATGGGATTGCCTCGCAAAATGATATTTCTGTGTTTTGATGAAAAAAAAAAACCACTTTTGTCATTTAACATGTACTTCGCTGGTAAATTTACTAGTGAAAAAATAAAAATATAAAATTTAACCCTAGATTCCTGACCAACGCGTCCCTGTTCATGGAAGGTTAAAATGAAGTATAATAAATATATCCTTAATAATAGATAATAATAATTATTATTATTCACAATATATTATTAATGTTTAGATATATTTATTATATTTTTTTTACTTTCGGACACTAAGGGGATATTTGGTTTGGATATTTTTTATTTTCATTTTCACTGAAAATAAAAAATAGTGATAAGAATATGTTTGGTTAGATTTTTGTTTTGATTTTCAGTGAAAATATTTTTCAAAACGAACTAAAGACTGGAAACAATAAAATCTCGTTTTCAGTTTAAACCAAGAACCTCATTTTTTTGGTAAAATGAAAACGCGGTGTCAAAATGTAATTTTAAGCAAATCTAAAAATAGATTTCCTTTTGAAAACACGTTTTCAGTATTTTTATTTCTTGAAAGCAGAAAACAAGAAGTTAACCCAAACATGTTTTCAGAAAATGAAAATAGAAAATGAAAATGTAAATCAAACACAACTTAAATTTTGTATTTTCATCTTTCAAGGACACATCTTTTAAAAAAAATATTATGATAAATATGTCCTTGACAATCCACGTTAGTCATCATTTAAATTTGTCACTCCGTGTTACATAGGCAAGTTTATCAACGATGACGGACAAACATAAGTTAACCGTATGATATATTTGTCACAATTTGTATACTTTCAAGGACTAATTCAGAAACACATTTGTCAGCGAATTACACGTTGAGACATTATTTACCTAAAAAAAATTCCAAGTCCCCATCCCTTTACTTTCATTTTATATTAAATAATTTATCAAATTATTTTTTGAAGTTATCATAATCAGATATTTTAGTTTTTCAAATTAGGAAGAGGAATTATATTATTTATTATTATGTATTCTGTTTTTTTATTATAAATGACATATCTTTTGAAGATAATCTTGTTTAAGTATGATTAATAAATTTATTCTTTCAAATTTTTAACGTTGTCGCATACCTAGTCAAACTCAAGATATTTTTGGTTTAATTATATATTTTATCACTTAATTATCATTATTTTACAAAATTTATCTCTCAAGTATTTTTAACACATTTTATCATTATGTTTTTTTTTCAATTTTAATGCATTGTTATGTGTGTAATAAAGTGTTGATGTGTTAAAAAAATGATGTGGTTTTGTCATTAATTATTAGAGGAAAAGGGTTATAGTATAATTACACTCATCTCATCATAATTCATCATTATAGTAAATTTGTTGATTTTTCAAATAATTATTTTAAAATAATTTAAATAATGATTTGTAATTAAATGATCTTATAAAATTATTTTACATTGTCAGTACATAAATATTAAATTTTATTTTTTAACAATGTCTTTTTGTTAGTGATATGATCATAAAATGTGTAAAAATTGAAAATCATAATGATAAAATACGTGGAAAAAATACTTAGGTGATAAAATGCGCAAAAATAAAAAACATATTGACAAAATTTGAGAGAGAAAATACTTGATGCTAAAATTTACTAAAAGGTGATAGTTGAGTAGGAAAATATACAATTAGGTCTTTGTGTTTTTTTTTTTTGCTACAAAAGTATATGATCCACATAAATTTTAGTTTGTGTATAAAAAGTATAAAAAAAATAAATGTGAGTCAAAATAAAAAAGAATAAGAATAGGTGAAAAATAGATTGAAAATAGGTTTTTTTTATAGAAAAAGTAAAGAAGAAATAGAATAAAAATTTACTAGATAATAGATTTTTTATGCAACAATCAATCATCCTCAACGTGATAATTGCGTTTCAGAGGCTGGCTAGCATGATGTCCTCCACCATGGGAAAGAAATTGGGATCCTTGGATGATATAATATAAAATTATAAATGTTGTGATTAATTTTTTTCTTTTTTTCTTTATCTTTTCTCTTTCTCTTTCCCTTTTTTTTTTTTCTCTTCTCACTCCATATCTCCTCCTCCCCAAAACACCCATCACTCTCACCACAAAATTCTTCTCCATGTAATCTATCATCCCCAAATCCATGTAGAACACAACCCCAATGTAGAGTAAGTGAAGTCAACGAACTCAACGTCATGTTAAATGAAAATCTCAACAATGAGGTGAAATATCACATCCTTAATGAAGGGCACGAAATCATTGTCGACCTTATCATCATCTATGCAAAATGATGGAATTAGGCATGGCAGTAAAATTTGTATCTGTGGGTATCCGTCCAAATCCATTTTGATTTTGACAGGAAATACCCGAATTGATTGGGTACAGATTTGGGTTCGAGGATTATCCAACTTTTTTAAACAGGATCAAGGTTGGGGACAGGGATGTCACTACCCGTCCTATACTCATTCTCGTACTCGTCCCGATAATGAAATTATTAAAATTTTATTAATTAGTTGTTAATTTTATTTTATAATTTGTACATAATTTAAGATTATTTTCTTGATAATTTTTGTAGACAAATGTGCTCCAATGAATTTATTGATATAGAAGTAGTTAAAAATAAATGTATAACAATCAATTTATTTTTATAAATCAGATTTTCAATATAATTTTTTTACATTTTTTAAAAATATGAACTGGGGACGGGGCGGGGACAGGGATGTTGAGAATAAATTTGTATGCCCACGATCCAAGTCATCATGTAATCAATTCTAATTTTAATAATGAAGTATTATTTATTTTCATTGTCATATTTCACTATTTGATTAAATGGTCCATTTGATAATGTCCTTGATTAAAATTAAAGACTTGTTATTATAATAGAATTGTTCTAATTTTAATCTAAATCATTCTTCATCATAAACTGTCAATAGAAAATTCTCAATAAGAGGTATAATAGTTTTCTTTGACTTGAGACTGTCATAGTAATTAATAGGTTATTTTTTTGTATTTTGATTCCAGACACCTAATTCTTTAGAGCACTTGTTGAATGAATATTGGATATGATTAAATACCTGTAGAAATAATGATTAATCAAGAAGGAATTCATCAACTCTTGGTAATGAGTTTGAGCTCCAAGAATAAAATTATATCCTGCCTAGGAAAATTAAATGAAAGAAGAAATGAGTTTCTTAAGTCATTATGAGTTAACTCAAGGGTTTGACAGTAATATCATACTCTAGAGTTAACCCAGAGCTGTAAAGATGGAAGAAATTATTACACTACTCTTCTAATGGTTCTTAAAAGTAATATGCTACTTCATGTTATCCGGACGTTAAGGAGTGTAGCTAGACGCCTATCTTGATTAGTATATTAATTTGATTAATATATTACCGGCTTAGTATTGAACCTACGGGGTCACACACAAACGAGTGTTTTAATCTCTGTTAAAGAAATTATTTTAATATTTGATGATTAATTAAATTAGAGAATTTAATATGATCGAATGATTAATTGATTTCAGAAAGGTGGAATATTATTATATTTTTGCTAGCACTGAAAATATAAATAATATGAAAGATTTGGTGAAAGAAGAGAAACAAACATGTATGATTTTGTATTTGGAATTTGGGTTGAAAAGACGGCTTTCAATTTTAATTGCTAGCAATAAAAGGTAACAAGAAATAATATAGTTTAAAAAATGATACTATCAATAATGATTTTGATTTGATCAGAAATTTGGTATCCTTAGCGTGCTATAAATAGAGCCTTAGGCTGCACGTTGAAGGCATCGATGTGGATACACGTAGAGTCTTCACACTATTGAAGAATTTTTATGCTTCAAGAGCTCATCAATATGTACACTATTTAATATGTCATCTGTTTATAATATAATTTAAATACAAAATAGATTCTTTTATTGCGCAATGTGTATTTCTGAACACCATTTTTCACCCAACGGGTACAGGAATGGGATAACAAATTTTAATCCGTTGGATCGGGGACGAGTACGTGTATATGTTGGGGAGTCGGGATTAGGGACTGGGGGGAAATACTCGTCCCCATCCTGCCCCGTTGTCATGTCTAGATCCAACATAGATGACAATATTGCACACAATGAAGGGAGTGAGGATGACGCTAAAGTCACAACGTTGGGGAGCACCATTGTTGAGGGAGAGAAGGATTTTATATTCAACCATGTTGATGCTAATAACAATGTCATTGTCATTCTTGAATGAAAACTAAAATGTTATAGAAGTAGACAAAATAATTATTTGAACTGGATCAGTTTGTCACTAGAAATGGGATTCAATAGTGGCACATCAGACTGTCTAAGTTATTTATTTTTTTGCACAAAACACACTTGCTTATGATTTTTGTTTCTCAAGCTTCTTGTTTGGAATAAAAAAACTATTAAGGAGTGTGACTTTTCTTCTAAGTACATAGATAAAATAATAATGCAAAATAAAATCTCCAAAAAAAACTTGTATATTATTGTTTCAGAAGTAATTCTTAAATTCTCATATTTTGTTGCCTAACATATTATGGTTTTCACTTTTCTTTCTTCAAGTAGGTGCTGCTTTTGAATGACAAAATTGTTTTGTAAAAACCTTTTGATAAAATATCAATGTAAATATTTTATAACACAAAGTTTTTCAAAAACAAACTTAAAGTGCACAACAACTTAAATAAACAAAAAGCAGTAAACAAGAATATGACACACCAAGGATTTACATTGGTTTACCCCAACTTGAGTTACGCTCAACACCTACACCTGTAGGATTTCTCCATTAAGACCAAGTACCCAATTGTGGTATTATTCCTTTCCTAAAACCTCCACAAACTCCTATACCTCAATATTCTAAATCTCTGCAGGTTCCACTCAGTATTTTTTCTTTGCATTTGCAACTAAACACTAAATCCATATTCTAAATCTTTGCAAGTTCCAATAGTATTCTCCAAGCCTTTGCATGCTCTTCCAAGTATTCTTTCAGGAAAAAAAAAACTCTTTAAGATTCACCTGAATATTCTTTCGAAAAGCCTCTTTAGGCTTAACCTTCGGTATTCTCTAAGCCTATGTAGGTTCTACCCAAGTAGCAGCAGCTATTGGACTAACACAACAATTATTGTGTTCACTCCAAACTTTAGAAGCAATATTCCCCATAACTACTCTTTTGAGTTCTCCCTTTTAACCTATGAGAATGGATACTAAACCTTTTGGAATACCTTTTATTGAGACTCATCATATGAAGATGTTTATAGACACTCCTACAGATTTGGCATACTATGACTCCACCTAGAATGTTTTGGCTAAGGAAGTTTCTTATGATAAGGGGTAATTTGGGTAGACTCTTTTATGATTTTACCCTTTCCTTTAGGCACTTTTTTTTTGCAAGTTGCTCCTTCAAATTTGATCATTATATAAATAGAACAAGAGCTAGCAATTTGTGGTTGTTAGAAGTTGAATTCAAATTATTGGATGAGTTGTTCAAGTTCTTGCAACTACCTACTCTACACAACTCCATCCTCTATCTTCTATAACTATTTTTGAGTTGTATTCATCATCTTTGTTCTTCTCCACTATCGAGACAACAAGCACATTTTAAATTTGAAATGTATTCATTGAGTGCTAGTTGTTGGTCTTAATGGTTCCTTATGGTTTTCAAATTTGAACCATGGGAAATCTTCTTAACATTGATCTATAGCAAGTCTTTCATAGATGTTGTTATAACTGCAGTGCTATGTGCTTCAATTTTCATTCTACTGGTTGTTTGTTCTTTGACTAGGACATGCTATCTTCTTTGAGTTTCTTGTTTTAAAATCTTCAAGGATAACGAGGAACTCTTAGCTTCAGAATCAGTGTTTCCAACATTAATGCATGTCTTCAACTGGGCATGTGCTTTTAGACGATGAGACATGCATGTCTTCACGAACATTCTTGGTGCGCAACTTCTTATTACCCCTTAGTAGTCCTGTGTAGCTTCCGATATTTATCCTTTGACTAAGGCTACCCTTAGTAGTCAATACCATGCTCCTAATCATATACAACTTCTAGTATATGCACTTTGACACAAAAAATATGATTGCCTTTTAGCTTTTCAATAACTTTCCTCTTGGTAGTCTTGCTTTTGAATGCATAATCTATGTCATGAAAAACTTTTACCGAAGGCCTATGTTTCACACCTACTCCATGCTTTGTGAATTTCTCTTATTTAATAACATTCAAAACAATCATTAGTAGTTAAGTTCAAAATACTTAAAGTTTGTTTTCTGATAGTTTGTTGTCATTAAAACTTAGCTTATGGAAGTACTTTGTAGCAGCAAAATTGAACAGTAGCAATAGTTTTTCTCCTTTGTCTTGTTTATTTTGAGTGTATACATTTCAAAAGAAAGGCCAAACAATCATTTTTCAAAAAAATAAAATTGAGTCATAACTAGAAGTACCTTTTTGTCCCAAAATGGGCATACCTATAAGAAGGTTAATTAAATGTCAAATAAAAAGTCTCAAATATTTCCTAGTTACATAAAAAAATATAGTTGAAGCACTAAACTAGAATCAAAATTATTATAATGGATGTAATTCATTCAAAGATCTTGCTAACTAGTGTTCTAAAAACACCAATTAAAGAATTAAAAGAAGAAATGTTTTATTGAATATCATATGGGATCACATTTAAAAATCTTGGAGGAGTATATCTTTACACATTCAAATAAAAATCTTTCTTTTTTACTTCTTTAATCAATGTTCTTGGAGGACTTGTTAAGTTGTTAGCATTTACCTTTAATCAAACACTCACCTAGGTTAAATTGGATCAAGCTTCTCATCGTTTTGTAACTGAAAGTTTAATTAATTATTAGAGATGAATTCCGTGTGTTGCAGGTAGGGACGAATATTTTAGAAAAGTAAAAGAAGTGGTTCCCTTCCATCCTTCATTTTATGGAATATATGCTTATTCAGTTATTCTTAAAGTATGGTACTTAAAAAAAATGCATTATATATTGTCCTATTCTAGGCAATGCAAAATTTTTATTTTTTTAAAATCTTTCTTTGTTGGCTTAATCCTGTTATGAACTTTGTCACTACATCATTCTCTTATTATTAAGAGTGGAAATTAGTCAGGTAAGCTAAATACATGTTTTTAGAAAAGTCAATTAGAAAAGACGAGCGAATACATTTATAAATAATTATTTTTAATTAAAAAATTCCTAAATAACATATAACTATATATTATTTTTCAGTAAAAATAACTTTAAGAATATTGACCAATTTAATGACAGTTCTACACAAATTAGATGTAGCAACTAGCAATTCATACAATAATTTGTATAACATTGGTTTTTGCATCTATCTCTATATCATTATTACATGTAATAAATATTGTTGGGGGAGAGAAATTGATTAAAATTTTTTTTATATAAATTGTTACACAAATAATATTTCTCAAAATTATTTGACGAATTTTTTAAAATAAAATAAAACTTAAAGGAAATTTAAGTTATAGGCTAACAATATAAAATAATTTCACATTTAGTCAATCACAAATTAGTGAAATTTATTTATATCATAAATTTATTAATTTTTATATTTCCTCTAATTTTATTTATAAGACCTAAATTGAAAATAGTATTTTATTCTTTTTATGAGACTCAATTCATAATGTTTTTCGTATTAATTATTTTTAGATTAAAATATCTTAAGTAAAAAACAAATACAAGATAACCAAAGGAGTATTAGGGTCAGTTTTCTTAAACTTAAAAAAATTATGAAGAAAAAAAATGTTTTTATAAAAAAGGTATTTTTTTAAAAAAGAAGATAGAATTTGGTAATTAAAAAAAGTTTTTTTTTTTTAAGAAAAACCATTTAAACAGACACTGGAAAATAGAAAATTACTTTTTTTAAAAAAATATTTTGGCAAATAAGCTTAAACAAACTAATCTTAATGACAATGTTACTTTGAAAAAAAAGAGTAAAACATATCTAGTGTAGACAAACTAATTTAATTATGTAATCTTCATTTTAATAATTTTGAGTCATCAAATTGAAACTTTAATTTTATAATAATCATTAATATAATTCAATGTGATCTAACAATAATGAAGAATTAATAATTTTAAAACTTAATCTTTTATAAATATTTTATAAAAAATAATTATAATTTAATGCTTTCTGGTTTACTATTTTTATTAAATAGAAATAGAGAAAATTAATAAAATAAGGATGATATAGTTACTCCAAAATAATATTCATTCTCACAACTTTGTGGTTGAACAACAACAATGATAATAATAATCATCTATAATTTTAATTATAATAAATATAAGTATTCAATTTATGTTGTGATTAAGTTAATCAAACAAACTCTAAAAAAATTAATTGAATGAAATCTTTAATAATATCACATAATTAAAATTAATATATTTAAAATAATTAAAATTATTATTTTAAAATAGTTAGCAACTGTATCTATTGCATTAAAAAAACAACTATGTCTATTAAATAAAAATTACACTATTTCAAAAAAATTTAAAATAAATTTTGACTTTGTTAATAAATGCATATAAAAATTATTACATATTAGCATTACATCACCAATGAATAAAATAAACATACAAATATTATTAATTATATAGTATTATATATTCATGTTTGTTATTTTTAGATTATTTTTTAATTTATATTTTTCATATAAGAAAATAGACTTGAAATAAATAAAAAATATTTTGATAATGATTTTTTTATTTACTTCATAATAATTATGTGATTGAGAAGATATATCATTGCGAAATTACACACATTATTATTATGATTTCTTTTAGAACCATTATTATGATTATGTGCTATAGAACTAAACTTATATTTTTAATGATTTTAAAGTTAAGTTAATTATTTTCATTTTTCTCTTTTTTTCTTATTTGAATGTTAATAAATATGAAATATATAATGTATAAGGAAATATTTGATAAGTAACTTTAATAAACTATAATGTTTTATATATTTTATTTTTAATAATAATCTCATGAAGAATTGACCATCAATATGTTTAATTTTTTTTAAAAAATACACACAATACTTAAAAATTTAATTAACAATTAATTTTTTATAATAAATTATAAACGGATAACAATTTTATTTTTAAAATATTTTATAACACGAGTTTTTTTATGATGGAAGATAAAAGCTAATAATTGCACAGAAGTAGCTTGAACATCCAAAACATCCAAAGAAGAGTTGATAAGAGTCACCAACTGACTAAGAAATTGTTCCGCGGCATATTGCCTTCGAAGGTTATGAGTAGATGACAAGCTCCATGCATGAGATTTCAAGCTTTGAATATGTGCAATCATAATAGTGGCATATGGATGCCATTGTTGGACCCCTTGAAGGACCAAGTGAAAGCTAACTTGTAATTGGATTTGGATCCTCTGATTTGGAATCGGATTTGGATCCTCTTCCACGAAAAAATACTTGAGAATTTAACCATTGTGCTTTGTATGATTAAAATGAATGGTTGAAATATATTAATCAAAATACATCACGCCAAAGTGACCAAAGAATCCAACTCCAACCCCTCAATTCTAACTCTGTCTCTTTTTATCTTTTTCCAGACCAATGCAAAGAGAGTCTTCACCCATCCTACTACTCAAGCTTTTTGGAGTGAAGGGAGCAGAAAATATCTTTTTCGCAATTATCACTCACTAGAAGACATGATTCAATGGAAAAATCTGGTATTTTACACAAAACAGGCAAGATGAAGCCCATGATAATTTTTTTTTACTCAATTTGAATGTAATTATATTTAATATGATAATAAATATTTTCAAAAATTATAAATTTATTTATTTATATATTTTTTAAATAACACTAGATACAAATAATACTAAGTATATATTTAAAAATTTATAATTTAATCAAACATATACATCAGAGTATAAAATCTAATTTTTATTAAATAATTAGATCTTATAAATAAAATTAAAAAAATAATAATTATCTTAAAAGTCATATAATTAATAATTTATAATTAGTTGACTTTTCTAATAACTATTTTATATCATACAAATAATAAATTGTAATTAATTAATAATATAAAATTATTTTATGTAAAACTATTTTATACTGGAAATAAAAAACTATAACAAACGCAACTGGCACAGTTTAAAATATTAGTAAAAAAAATCTACAAAATCAAATTTTAAAAAATTAAAATACATCCTCAACGGCTCAATTTGTAAATGAAAAATGCACTAAAAAATTATCTTGGATCCTTTCAAAACAAAATTCGGTTCTAAAAATTCTCTTGAGAAAATATTTAAAGGAAAAAAAAACTCCAAATTAAGCCAATACACACTCATCTCAGAACCAATAACTCCCCAAAAGTAAAATTTATACTGAAAATGCAACTTTATTTATCCGAACAGGAGAAAGGCACATGTCAACACAACCATTTTAACTGTCTTAAATATACACAATTAGCTAACAAACACAAAACACTCCCATAGTGACATGCATAGCAAAATAAACGCGCAACATGACATTAAGTTCCTTATTTCTTGCCACGCAATTTAGCTCCAAGGGCTCTTTCCAACTTGCCAATTATCTGCTGGTTTGGAATGGCCTTTCCTGACTCGTACTCCTGGATCACTTGAGGCTTCTCATTGATCAGCTGCAAGTAACAATGCACGTCATTGATAATGCCTAATTGCTAATAAGAAAAATAAAGAGATCGATGATATATTAAAAATAATTCTACTGAAGGGAGAGTAATACTTGAGCAAGCTGAGACTGAGTAAGTTTCTTGTCCATCCTAGCTTGCATTATGGCCTTCTTAAGTTCAGTCGGTACCTTCTCATCTGCACACAAAAAAGTGCAGTCACATTACATGTGCACCAAGGTACGGAGAGATGCCATTAAAGAATAAAAACAAGATCTTCAAGCCAAGACGAAGAAAAGGAGGCTTTATTTTGGTTCAAGAAATGTAAAACTTGAAAAACAGTGCTACTGTTTGCCATAATTCTCTCATCTATTAAGCAGATCATATTATATGCATAAAAAATATACATAATAAGTAAACAAATAAAACAGCAGGTTCAAGTTTCAACCATTTTTATGCTCACGAAGTCAGGGAATTTTTTAATCAAAACCTAGAATTAATGATCCAGTGATCTATAGTCGTTCCACATCTCATCAAACATAAGAAAAAAAATAAAACAGAATTATGTAGCCAAAATACAGAGGGGTATATTAAGTGAATGTATGAGAGGAGTAAATTTATAACCATTCAATTTTACCTGACACACTCCTAGAAACTATGTGAAACAGATTGTATGCAGGACACAAAGTTATGGCAAAGCTCAAAGAAAAAATGTTTCATTTATCTTAGTTGGAAACTGCACATAGGACAACAATGCAGTAATTCACCTTGCAGAAACATCTTTATTTTGGTTGGGAGAGGGGATTACTATCATGAAATTTTTCCTCATGTCTGAATTTATGTCATCATTTCTACCACGTACATATACATTTTCTTATTTGTGCTTAGGTTTAAGATTAACATTGACTACTCATAAAAAAAAATAACATTGATTTCTATATAACTTAAGTATGAGTGACAAAATCAAACAAGAAAATAAAACTAGAAACCTACCATAAGATTAATGAATTTCCAAGCAATTATGTTAAAACTTAATATTTAGTAATCATGAACTAACTATCTCAAAAGCTTAAGCTATTATTAATGCTTTTGTATCACACTTATAACACACCCCAAAGATCACTTTGAGTTTAAAGTATGATTAATTCTCAGACTCCCTTACCTTGAGAGAAGAGATTCAACTTTTTATTAGAAGAATGAAGACAGCAAGAATCAAACTTTAGATCACTTGGTCACGCAGGCTCTAATACCATGTCATGAACCAATTACTCTAAAATCTTGAGTTGTTTGGTGAAGATGCATGAATGATCCTATATAACATCCCTAAGTTAGCCGTAGTAAACAACATTTCTAGCTATTGTGGTGGTGATACAGTGATACCTCCAGCTTAAATCATACGCTTCAACCTACCTAGCACATAATTACTATTCACAAAAAAGACAGAACCTCCATAATCTATTAAGATCTATTAAGAGTCAAAAGACAATTGCATAAAAACCAGTAAAATTCTGTAGTTGAAAAATAGAAAAGCAGGACAAAGAAGTCATTATTGTTTACATATTTCAGCTCTTGATTCTTCCCATATACTATATTCAAAAGTAGATGCACCGAGGTTCATTCAATGGTAAAAAAAAGGAAAAAATAAAGCTGTGTATCTATCTATCTATCTATCTATATGTTGTAATACTCACGAGCTAGACTCTCAGTATCATCATCCAGCCTCTTAGTGTTCAATGAAGTGCTGCTAGATGCTGCTTTATTTGTCCCAGCATTATCTGTAACAACAACAATTGAACAATCACAATTCAAACCATCCAAATACAAAAGCTTACCAAAAACAAGAATAAAAAAAACACACAAACACACACAAGCACACACAAACACATACGACACATCCACGATCATTCCATAAGAAATTGTTTTATAAATTTTTTTCCCAACCCCCCTTTCCGACTAAATAAATATCAAGATCATTTTTTTCCTAATCATTTAAAACACCAAATCATCAAATCCAGCTGCAATAATCCCAAGAAACAAGAAGTTCAGATCCTATATTTAAAAACAAAAGAAGAAAAGACAATAAATTGATCAATCGGTGAGGGTTTTGGGAAGGAACATTTTTTTAGGGTTTCGATTTCGGCGCCGGAGCGGCGGGCGGCGTTGACGGCTTTCTCATCCTTCTTGGCGGCGGCAGTGGGAGCCTTCTTGCGGAGGACGACGGGTTCCCAATCTTGAGAAAGAGGGCCAACACCTGACATTTCTATGGAATGGTTCTGTGACTGTCTAGGGTTCTTTGCTTTTGTTCGCGAAGCTTCTCAACGACAAGAAAATAATGAAGATGGAAATGGGATTCGGGGACTTTAGTAACTTTCCCTCGTTTTGGATCATTAGATTACTCTAATGGTTTGGATTTTTTCCACTTGTTTTAAAAGGTATTTTTAATTTAATTATTAATTTAGTTTTATATTTTTTTACACTTTAAAATCGTAAAAAATAAAAAGATAAAATTACATTTTTGGTTCTCCTAATTGTCTTTAATTTTGTTTTGACCCCTTTTTAAAATTATTGGCACATTTAGTCATCCAATTATGTTAGATGTGATTCACAAGTCTAAATTTAGACGTTGATTATTATACATGAATATTGATTGTCATGTGTCACATTCTGATTGGATGTTGACTCTATGAACGATGAAAATGTATTGTTGTTGTCAACGTCCAATTAGAACGCAACACGTGACAGTCATCGTCGTGACACATGATAGTTAATATTTTTCGTAACCGTCAACGTTTAAGTCTAGATTTGAGGATTACATTTACGAGATTAAACATAATTGAAGGACTAAATGCGTCAATAATTTTAAAAGGGAGACCAAAATCAAAATTGGAGACAACTAAGAGACCAAAAATACAAGTTTGCCTAAAAAATAACAATGAGCGAGCTTGTAGATGAATATTAAAGAGTTATTTAACTTTAACTCGATGTGTGATGTCTTAATGGGAAATTTTATTGCTTGTTGCAGTCCCACAGGTTCAAGTAGGATTATTTTAGGTTGAAGATATCATAAGTTTGTAGTATAAAAAAAGTCATAAAATATGTTGTGATAGTTCTATAATCGCCATATATTTTCTTGACAAACAAAAGGACATCAGTAAAAAAGATTGATGGTTAGAGGTATTCTGGAATTTATGATAATGGATGTGAAAATAATCATTGGGTTACACTTTGAACAATTCTATTCTGCTTTTGTTCATTCTAGCTACCACTTGGGGGGCAAGAGGCAGAAATTGAAGCAATTTGCACCAAACAAACAATTTTTTTGCAAATAAGAAACCATGACAAAAATACATTTTGGTAGGATTGATATATTCAATTTGCTACAAGTTCACCAACTTCTTTTTTACTCATGTTTTTATGGAACCTATGCCTTCCTTGCTTAAAACTTTTTCTCTTGTGCTTTAGCATGAAAGAGAGTTTGTTGGTGATTTTACTTCACAATCACCTACGGATACTGCTGCTTTTTCCTCAGTCAATGACAATACCAATGTCACCTCCTCCAATAAAAGTTTTTTCAATAATCACAAGGTTCCTAGTAATTCTCATAAAGGACCTAAAGGCAATAAACTTTGTACTCATTGTGGAAAAACCAACCATACTGTTGAAACATGTTTTTTCAAGCATGGATTTCCTGCTGGTTATAGGAATCGTGGTAAAGAAGACTCTTCAAATTTCATGTCTTCTGCTAGCTTGACTGAAGTAGATTCTGATATAACTTCACAAACTGCTGCTTTGGAGGATAGTTCAACTCGAGATAAGTTTTGTTTGTCCAAAGACCAGTACAATGCCATTATAGCTCTTCTTCAACAGACCAAGGATTCTTCTACTTCTGTTAATCACATTCAACATTTTGTGGTTAATCAGTCAGGTATTGAACCTTTTCTCTAGATTCTTGACAATGGTGCCACAAATCACATATGTCCTAATAAATCTTCCTTTTCATTTCTTAAGAAAATCAAACCTATTCATGTTAGACTTCCTAACAATAGTTCTCTTACTGCTTTCTTTGCTAGTGATATTCACTTAGGTGATTTGCTTTTGAAGAATGTTCTGTATATTCCTAATTTTTCTGTTCAGTTTGTTTCCATTTCTAAACTGCTTCATACCATTGATTTCTTAGTTCTTTTTTGTAAATCCTTTTGTCTCATTGTGCAAAACTCTAACTTCAAAATGATTGGAGTAGCTAAGCAACACCATGGTCTTTTTCATCTGTAGGATTCCAATGATTTGAAGTTTTTTTTTCTTTTTTTAGAGATTGTTGTATTGTTTTGGACAAAATTTTTACTACAGATTCTATTGTAAATGCTATTGATAGTTCCATGCTATGGCATTCTAGGCTAGGTCATACCTCAAATAAAGTTTTGCAACAAAATACTCCCATGGCATCTTTCATGAGACCTTTTGCCCTGAGACTCCTCAGCAGAATGGTATTGCTAAGAGAAAACACCAACATCTTTTAAATGTTGGTTGTGCTTTGTTATTTCAATGTAAACTCCCTATTCATTTTTGGTCTTATGCTATTAGACATGTTGTCTATATTATTAACTGGTTACCATCCTGTTTTTTACTTCATAATAAAACTCCTTTTGAACTTGTTTTTGGTTCTAAACCTGATTTCTCAAACCTCATAACTTTTGGTTGCTTGGCTTTTGCTCACACTTTGGATTTAGGCAGAACTAAGTTTGATAAAAGGGCTTCCAAGTGCATTTTCATTGGTTACAAGGCTAATAAAAAAGATTATCTTCTCTTTATTCTTCATTCCATTCCTTTCTTGTTTCAAGAAATGTGATTTTCTATGATAAAAATTTTCCTTTTGCTGTTGACAACACTAATCATGGAACTTTCAATGGTGTTTCTACTAATTTGTCTAATTTTGATTCTTTTGTTGATGTTGATATTTCTACTCAAACTCAAGATTTTCATCAACATTTATCTAATAAGAATCATGTAATAGACCCTTTGTTCATTTCTTCTACTGAATCTGTTTCTCACAATGATACACTTCCAATCAGTGCAGGTCCTGTAAGATTTTCTACTAGACTCAAGAAACCTCATAGTTATTTGTTTGACTATCACTGTGGCAATATTTCTTCTCATTTTACTTCTACTCATTCTACAACTCCTTATCCTTAGCAATCCATTCTTTCTTATTCTAAATTTTTTTTTAATCATACTTCTTTTTTCATGTCTATATCTACTCATTATGAGCCTCATTCCTTCAAAGAGGCCAACAAACTTGATTGCTGGAAATAAGCTACGATGGCAGAACTGTTGGCTCTTTAGGCTAACAACACTTGGTCTTTAGTTCAACTTCCTTCAAGCAAACCTATTGTGGGTTGTAGATGGGTTTACAAAGTTAAGTACAAAGCAGATGGTACCTTGGAAAGATATAAAGCTAGGTTGGTAGCTCAGGGTTTCACTCAAACAAAAGGGGTTGATTTCTTTGAAACTTTTTCCCTAGTTGCCAAATTGACTGCTATACGATTTCTTTTATCAGTTGTTGTTGCAAATAATTGGTTTCTTCAGCAGCTTGATGTGGATAATGCCTTTTTATATGAAGACCTTCATGAGGAGGTTTACATGAAGCCTCCCCTGGTATGCCCATTTCTGATCCTAGTCTTGTATATAAGTTGTAGAAATCATTGTATGGCCTCAAAAAAGATAGTAGGCAATGGAATTAGAAGTTGACTTTTGCCCTTCTTCAACTTGGCTATGTTCAAAGCACTTCAGATTATTCCTTGTTTGTCAAGCAAACTCCTTCTTCCTTTACAACATTATTAGTTTATGTTGATGGTGTTGTCCTTACTGGAAATAGTATAGTTGAAATCAATGCATTAAACAACAACTTCATGATCAACTTCACATCAAAGATTTGGGTGATTTAAAGTTTTCTTGGACTTTGAGGTTGCAAGATCTAAGACTGGCTTGATTTTGAATCAGAAAAAGTATTACTTAGAAATACTTTCCGAATTTGGTCTTACTGGTTGCAAACTAGCCAATTCTCCTGCCAATGCTTCTATTAGATTGAACTCTGATGAGGGAGATCTTCTAGAGGATGTCACTTCTTTCAGGAGGCTTATTGGAAGACTTCTTTACTTAACCAATATCCGACCAGACATTGTTTTTGTTGTGCAACAAGTCAGTCAGTTTGTTTCCAAGCCTAGAACTCCTTACTTACAACTTGCCTTAAGAATTCTAAGATATTTGAAGGGTGCTCTAGGCTTAGGTCTTTTTTATCCTGTTGATAATGACCTGAAGATCCAAGCTTTCTTTGATTCTGATTGGGCTACATGTCCAGTTAGTCGCAAGTCAGTCACTGGCTATTGTGTTTTTCTTGGTAATTCCTTGATAATGTATCTTTGTGATGATCTTCATCTCTATTCTTGTTTCTTTTTGTACTTTTTCTGATAATGAATCTGCAATTCATCTTGCAAAGAATCCTTCTTTTCATGAGAGAACAAAACACATTGAAGTGAATTGTCATTTGATTTGAATCAAGATTTATGAAGGCCTCATTCTCTTGTCTCATATTCCTTCTGGATGTCAACTTGCTGATATGTTTACTAAGGCCATGTATCCTACTCCTTTCAAGCAAAATGTGTGCAAGTAGTGCCTTATTGATATACATTGCCCACCTTGAGAGGGGGTATTAGAATGAGATGATTTATCTGTCATCTGCATTTCTTTTTAGTCTTTTAGTTAATAACTAATTTTGTTAGTCAGTTATTGACTTACCTTCTTAGTTAGTTAGTTATCTTCCTAACCATAGTTTTGCTTGTATATATAGCAAATCTTGTAATCTTTTTTTTTATTGATTGATCAATGCACAATATTACACAAGGAGAATTTTCAAGTTCTCCAAATTTAGTTCACATTCTTTCATTAAGTGCATTAACTTGAGGATAGAGTTGTGAACTCTCAAGAAAACTTTTGTCCCTGGTAGGTCCACTCTTATAAAATCAATCGTTGAAAGAATAAGAAAAAGTACTTAATGAAGATGATACCACTCTTATAAAATCAATCGTTGAAAGAATAAGAAAAAGTACTTAATGAAGATGATGTAAGAGTAGAAGCATGTTTTGAATATGATGGAGAATGCTAATGAAAAAAATCATAGTAACCACAACATATGCAATTATTCGTTGTACATATATGAAATTATTCATGACTCAAAGTTTTAATGAAAATTTGTTTTTTCAATGGTTCATTAGAAATTGTTTATAAAGATAATATATTGAATTATGTCGGGCAAGATCTATATTGTTATTACAGTCCACTTAAGTTGTTCTCAATTCCTCGTTATGGTTTGGTTAGCTAGTGTGTGCTTCCATGGACAAGTTTATTTCTTTTGTGTTTGATGCACAAAGAAAAATAACCGAATATCACAAGTATTTCCGGTATTTTTAGTTTTTAATATTATGAACATTTTATTTAATTCAATCGACAATAACGATTATGCCACTAATGAATTTAAAAAATTAGTTTCCCACCTAAAATGGTGCCGACGGCCGACGACTACATTCACCCCTTAATAGAGAACCAATACTCCACAAATCATAAATCATAATTCATGTAAATTAAAAAAATAATGAAAGGGAAATTTTATGAAACAAACTTATGTAAATAGTTTACAATTAAATAAATAATAACAACGAAGGGCCAAACCAGTAAAAAATACCTTAAGACTATTAAAAAATATTTAACCCTTACACAAGGTTCCAAGAAAAGAATCTAGCTCTTCAATATTATATTCTTAAATCTATCTGTGTCTAAAAAAATTTGACCATCATATACAAAATTATTTACTTGACCACGGTGGCATACACCTGGTTAGCTTATTAGAGCTAGTGACATAGTGTAACAAATTGATTTTGCAAACTCTTTTGATCTACTTCTAAGTAAATTACCGGGGGTCAGAGCTAGCAGAACCTATCCCTCATGTGCAGGTTTTGAGTGTTGTTGTAGTTATTATATTTATAATTAATTTCCTTTTCTGTTTTGTTCAAATTTTATATATACTCTCCATGTTATTATCATCCCTTCTTTGAATATATATATATATATATATATATATATATATATATATATATATATTTTGTTAGATTTATATGTGTTACTTTTTTTAACAGAAGGCGGGTAATGCTGAAGACACATTTAATTTGTAGGTATTGAATCTAACAAAATGTTAGAAGGGTTGAAAAAAGTGGCATGTAGAGTTAGTTAGTATTCTCCATAGATACATATTAAAGTTCTCCTTTTTCCTTTAGGTTTTACCTACTTTCAAAATTCAAGCACTTGCTTACAATTATGGGGTTAATTTATTTGGAAATCTGAGTAGCAATATGACTACAGTCAATTGCAGTGGCAGGGTGTTGAAAATAAATAGTAATGAATTTTGTTCTTATTTTAGAGTGAGAATTCAAAGTAAGCCATTCTATTGGCATCTCTGCTGCAATTAGTTCAATGGTGAGAACTAGCTGAACATATTCTTGTGCAAGTTTTGATTGCATGTTGTTGTAGTTGTTATATATTCTTCATGTTTTATTGTATATAACAAGTTTCCTTTTCTGTTTTGTTCAAATTTTAGATATTAGATGTGCATTTTCTTAAGCTTATATTTTGTTATGTGCATCTCATATTCAAGCATTCAGTTTTAATTTCAACTATACAGTTTATTTGTTGTATCATAATATAATATATTGTTGATTTTTTCTGTGGTTACTTAAGTTTTTGTTTATGGTTAGCATATTCCTTATTTTTTCATCAACATTCTTTGGTCAAATTAAGTGAAAGGAATAGGAAAACAAGTCATTTCCTTATTTTGCACATTTCTTATTGGTGACTATAAGTGCACATTTCTTATTTTGCAGCATGGCAACAATAAGTTTGGTCAGTTGTGTGAATAGTGTACGCAATTGAGAGTCATGTTCTTGCTCAAGTTAAGAATTTTTTGTGCATAGTTTTGGCATTAAGGAAGCTACTCAACTCTGATAGTAATGCTGTTGAAGGATCCTCACTAATTATAACTATTTGCATGTATATATATTTTATAGGACATGGGATGGACGTTGCACATTAATAGCAGGAAAGTTAGAACTTTTTTTGTGTTATGGGTTCTATAAATGTGTAAGGAAGCTCCAGGATCTTTGTGTGTGGTGTGATGTTAGGTTTTTATATGGGTCATATTGCTTAATTTATTATCATACAACTCTCTGTTTTGATGTTATGCTTTTGTAATCATACTTCTAAATGCAAATGTTAATTATAATTGTTTGGCTTTTATCTCCAAAATGAATTATTATGTTAAACATGTAATGATCATAAGTGACTCGAATTTCTATTTTTGTGTTAATAATAACCGTGATCTTAATGAAAAATTTTCAACTCTATTTCATTTCAATAGTCAAGTTTTATTCGTTGACTTTAAATCTTTTTGGGTTGCATCTCTTGGTGAGACAAATTTCCTAACCATTTAAGCTAATTATTATTTTTGATAATTGTTATTGTTTTGATACCATACATTAAAAAAATTAAAATATATAACACTCTATATTTATAATTTTTGTGAAGTCAATATATAAAATCAATTTTTTTGTTTATTATCTTTTCAGTTATATATGAAATTATTTAAGATTTTATTTTACTTGAGTCAATTATATCTACAAGTAAATTTTGTTAATATAAATACTAAACCTAGCTTATATAAATCTAACAATTTAATCTCTTAAATGTTTCTAATAATATTTATCGATATAATTCTTTAATATTCATCATAACAACAAAACAAAAATAATGTTAATCATGTATATATAAAGGATGAAATCAAGCACAAACTAAAACTACAATTAAACACAAATTTTATCAACATAAAGTATAAAAAAGAAAATATCTATCCGATTCTTAAAGAAAAAACATAATGCCATATTATTTGTCCATTCCTTTATCTGTCCGGCAAGGACTTAACTATTTATGTCTTTAGATGATTCTTTATATACTTTTGTTTGTTTCACTTAAAATGGCATGGGTTTGAGTGACCAAAAAAACCATTTTTATCATGAGTGAGAAGATGGTCCAGCACATGCACAGTCCTCGTTATTGGTTAGCAGTATCAGATGATGATATTCAATGTTCACATGATCAAAGTTGGTCAAGGTGCTTGCTTCTTTGTGTATTGATGGAAATATATGAATATAAACCATTTTTTGCCATTTGGACTAGATTGAAGACTGTCATGATTGTAGATTGAAGAATGAACTACCACGTACTTAGATATAAATGATTATATTACTTGATTTTAGATGACGTAAATTTTAATTAACTAAAAATAACTTACTGTAAAGTAATTATATGCTTGCTTAAATATTTATATATGAAAATGATAATTTTGGTATTTAAAGATTTTTTTCATTAAATAACTTTGTTGCATGTTGATTTAAAAGTACAATTTAATTTGCACTCTTTAAATATTGGTTTGGACTGGAAAAATAACTATTCAATATATTTTAACTTATTAAAAACAATTATTTATTTTTATTGATTTTTTAGAGATTTTTTTACAAATAAATGGTTATTTCTTTAAACTAAAATGTTATCTAATCTGCTATAATAATAATAAATTTTACTTTCAATGAATTTGAAATAAGATTTTACTTCTACAACAAAAATCAACATGCGTGCTCAAGTCAATTAATTACTAAAACAATTAATATTTTAGTTCTACGTATTAAAGAAAAACTTGATGAGATGATGATGATAATATGTTGAGTTAATATATTAAGGTGATGTACAAATGGCTGAATAAAAGCTGAATGGGCATGCAGAAGCATAATATATTACGTCCATCCACCATTTTTTTTTTAATTAAAAAAAAAGTGAAAAGTGATGCATTTGGAATCAATTTAGCCTAGTAAGTAACCAAACCAATGAAATTTAAAATTTAAAGGATAACTTATCATTGCGTTTGGCAATAAGAAGACATAGAGATATGTGTTTATTCATAATTAAAAATAAATATTCCAAAATTATAACTCTTAATATTTTATTTTTTACATGGGTAAACTCATTACATTTCATTTATAATATTAATTAAAACAAATACAAGAGGGAATGTAATCAAAATCATGAATGTTAGCATTAAACCTTGACGCATGCAAGATTATGAGCAAACAACTCTTAGTATTTGATCCGTATGTATAGTATAATAATATATTAAATATAAATATTATACGATACGTATGAAATATGCATGTATCTTATTAAAATAAATTGCATGTACAAAAAAAATTGTCCTTATTCGGCTTCCGCATGTTTCACGCAATCTAGTTGCCCACAGCTTTCCTTTTTTTTTTTTTTAATAATGTTTTTTCCGTTCATTTGTTCAACTAATTGCCATTTTGTTTTCATTCTCCTATGGCTTTGCTGTCACAATAAGTTGATTTTGTTCAATTATGTATAGGACACGAATAGATACATAATGTTACGTACGGTTGATACCAATTGATATCGATAATTGAAAATTTAGTTAAATCTGATTTAAAATGTTTTAAAATTTACTTCTCATGTAATTTAAAATAGAAAACTTTAAGTCTGATTTACATAGTTACAAAATTATGTATAAATATTTATTTATAATATTATTTTTTAATCATTATTACTCTTGAAATATATTCTAAATATTAAATTAAAAAATAGACGTAATATATTTCTTAATTTCTATCCTTAATTAATAATTAAAATAAAATATAAGAAATTATTTTAAATAACATTAAGGAGATCAATTAAATCCTTCATAATTATTAAATATGATAAAATTTAATTAATATGATGATGGCTAATTTTAGCTTTCAATCAATGGTTGATGTTAGTTCAAGTAATTTTTTTTTTTATATTTATATATAGAGAAAGTTAGATATGTATGTATTAATAGTGTAAAATAATTTTTTGTTGATACTCTAAATTTTTTTCGATATATTTGTTTAAGACTTTTTACAAAAGATTCATTAATAGAAACTTACGATTTTAAAATTATACCAGGATGAAACAGTTAACTCTGAACTTATCAGAAAGTACAGCACATGTCTCTTGGCTGACCGAATCCATCAACAATATATTAAATTAAAGATTGCATTGCAAGATGAAAGAGCCAACGGCAAATAGTAAATTCTACGATTATTATTTCGTAAAAAAAAGAAATATATTATAATTATACGATTATAATTAATTTTATTACTAATGAATATAAAATTACATGATAATAACATTTTAGCCTAATTTTCCTTTTCATAAAAGATCCCCATTCCAAATTCCATAAATAAAATAATAATGATGCTATACTATATAGTTTTACAGTAAATTATGAGGTTATCAAAGAGTTTTGATTTATTTACATCCATATAGCATATATCAGATAGTTGATAATCTTTTTTTTTTCTTCATCATATTTATATTTTTTTCTCTCTCTTAAGATATAAGTAGCATAAAGATGTCTATATTATTATAAACTTATAATAGTTTTTTTTATCATGAAATGATAGCAACATCTCCTTATTCTAAAAAACTATTTATTTAATAGGTATAAGACAACACATACTAAGTTTATGAAAAATGATCTGATTTTGATTCTCACATTAGAGGAGAATATTGAATTCCAAATATTAATACAAAGTCTCACATTATATATAAATGAGAAAGTAAAATAATATATAAGAAGAAAGATTTACAAATTTGATGTTTTAAGATTTTAAATTAAAGTATGATTTAGTTTAATTTTGTGAAATATTGATAGTTTTAATCTCATAATTGACTTAAAAAAATGAAACTTATGAGAATATTTTGGATTTTATGAAAAGTCAAAAACTTTAATTACAATTTTTTTTAAAAAAAACTATTTAACTTTAGATTTTTTTCATATATCTCAATTTTTTTTTAGATAAAGAAACCGAAGAGTTAAAAACTAGAGATGGTAAAATGAATGAAATTCTCAGTCGTATGACTCGAGTGCAGATCTAGTCAACAAAAACCAAAATTTAATTAACAAAATAGGTTTTGTTAGAGTAAAATTTAAGACATTTGGAATATAACTCTTGGTTTAGAAACAATTTAAAATCTACTTTAATTAATAGACAAACATTTTTTTGACATTGATATTTAAATATCTCATTAATGTTGATGAAATTTTTTTGGAAGGAAAGTAATTTTTTTAAAACTAAAATAATTAATAAAAAAGAAAAAAATAATTTAATATTAATGTTCAAAAGGACATGTATGATGATAAAAAAAAAAGGACATGTTCTGTATAAAAAAAAGGACATCCATCACTAAATAAATAAGACGCGTCATTATGTACGAAAAAAATATTTATGAAGGTTATCTGACTTTTGGAATAATGATTTAACTTTAATGTATTATAAAAGAATAATTTAGGATAATTCCTTAATGGGATATGGTTCGATGTAAAGTTAGGTCTGTATGCTAACACGAAATCTAATAGAATATTCTATTTAGCACACATCCATTAAAATATTCAATATTTTTTAAATATTAAAATATAATTTACAAATGGGCAAGTCTTTTGATTTATTTATGGTATATTGCGTCTTCCTTTTCTTAAGAGACACTCAAATTGTTCTTATTTTTTCCTTCCATTATTTAAAAAAATCAACTTTTCTTTTCTTAAAAAGGTTAATTACATGTTTGAAGATGTTTATTTTTTAAAAAAGTAACTACTTATTTCTTAAAACTTTCTTAAAAAATGACATATATTTTGATTATTTATCCAAATCAAACTGAACTGAAAACATACTTATACGTATTACACCTAATTAATTTTAATGTAAATGAATATCCTATTACTAGTAAGGTATTATGCACAATACAAGTTTACACACATGACCAGTACAACGATGAATGACTTAAAAAGTAAAATTTAACAGAAATATCTTACTATGTAATAGTTATATAATAAGTTTTTTTTTACTAACATAGATAAATTTCTTGTTAACATATGAGATTTCTTTATTTAATAAAAATTAATAATAAATAATTTTTTTATGAGTCTAAAGTTTTGTGATTATGTTTACTTTTCCTTTACCATTTCAGGCTTTAACCCGCGACTAAGGGTGATTTGATGTAAATTTTAGTATGAATGAATTTAGTGGAATTTATTTTAAGAATATAACGTTATACTGGGTATATGGTATTTTTAAGTGAGAGCAGAATAATTTTTTTAATCAGATAATATTTTTTTATTTGAGATCCAACTAATATTTTTCTACTAGTACGACAATATTAGGATAAAATAGTACTTTTAATTATGACTTTATACTTAAATTAAGAATCAAACTCTAAATTTTAACTAAGAAATTTAAATGTTAAACCACTTTTTCTGCCAAATTTTGAGGAAAAATTAATCTTATTTGTCTGATAAAGTAGGATAGAATTTCGACTATAAATATATAACTTATGATATTCATACTCAATTTTACCCAACAAAAAAAAGTTTGAAATTTTTACTTCTCCCAAAATTGATTCTACTTACGGCAAGATTATTTAGTTAAATTTGATTTTAATTTTAATAAAATGCACTGTAAGCCCATTGGATAGCTCCTTATATCTTATCTGATGTACAAAATTTTACAATTGGTTTCTGAAGAATATTTCTAGTTCATTCCTAAAAAAAAAAAAAAAACAAAATAGCTCTACTCGTGGCAAGATTGATTTTCTTAAACACATAAAGTACACAGACAATTACCAACCCAATCACATCTCTCAAAATTAATCTTGCTATATAGAGTAGATTTCAAGAGTAAACAAACTGGATCTAATGTAATTTTCTACCATCAACTTTAGAACTTGGAAGATAAAGTAAAGTTTTCAATACCATTATCATCTATTTATATTTATATTTATATATAATTTACATAGAGTATCAAAGTTTTTCTATTAAAGTTGTCACATGATTTTTATTTATTTAAAATTTAATATTTTTAAAACTCTTTTAATCAATTTCTTTAATTCTTAAAATAGAAATTAAAAATACATTCTTTTCAAATACACCAGAAAAATATTTTGTTATATATATATTCATATGACATTTATTATTTTTTATTTTTCACCTATATGTAAATTCTATTATCTTTTAATCTTTCAAATATGGTATTCAATTCCGCTTTTAGTATTTTTTGTTTTACAATTTTTTTTTCTAGTTAGTAAGTTAAAAAATTAAAATTAAAAATGTTGAGAATACAAGAAGGCAGTACACACATATATATGAAATAAATGTAAATTTAATAAAAGTAAGCAATAAATTTAAATAACAACAAAAAAGTTCATCTCACAACTTTAATAAGAATCTTATAATATAAATATATTAGTATTATAATTAAAAATTACAATTTACACCATACATGATACTACGCTTCACAAACATAAACGCTAGTTAGTTTTAAAATTTTATCAAAATTATTTTAAAAATGGTAAATGAATAATTATAATTCAAAACAATTTGTCAAGGGTGTATTTACTTCATTATTTAGCATTGACTCAAAATCAACATATAGTCAAAAACATTTTCCGGGTTACGCATTTTAATTTTATTAAGTTTTATAATTATATATCTACTTTCTCTCTTAAAGAAAATATCTACTTTATCTTTCATTTTTTTAATTTCACTTATTTTATCATATTGCTTGTTATATTTATTATTTATTTTTCTTCTTTATTCCTTTCAGCACCAAATACCAAATACATAGATGGACAGAAACAAAATCATTTCAACTTAAGTGATAACATCAAATTCGAATACTAAATATATAATTATGTTAAATTTATTTTAATTTTTTTATCATATAGTAATCATATCAACTCAAAGAAAAATCTCTTTAGTAAAAAAAGGATTTACCAAACTTTTCTTTTTTCATTTTTTTAGGATCAAATGCTGGAAAGAAAACTTTTCTTTCTTCGTTACAGCTTATAGAGACAGGAAATGAGACACATGTTTGTCATTTTCCTTTTACCAGCTGTGAAAAACGTAGGAAAGAAAAAAAAAGTGGTCGGGCACAGCTGGAGTTCAAAAACGGCTCAAAAAATCACAGAAAAGGCGAGGGGCAATGCAATTTATTTTCTATTATTTATTTTTCTTTTGGAAACTGATATTTTAATAATCAGAACTCATTAGATTAATCTTTTAAGGTAGAAATAATCGAAGTTAATTTTGTCTAAAAAAACTAACCTTTTTCATATGCATCGAACCTGTACCTGTTAGCATCACCAAAGAATCCCATCTGTATTCTAGACTATGTTTTATTATTATTATCATTATTATTTCAACGAAAAAAGAAAAAAACAGTGATGACGTGTCCAAGATCTTCGTTGGGCCTTTTTCTTTTCACCTCCTAACCTTTCTGTTCCTCACAACAACACACACACACAGCGATCCCTCCCTTAGCTTCATCATTCTTCTATGCACTCTCATTCATCTTCCTTCATCATCATCATCTTCTTCTTCTTCTTCTTCTTCTCTGAATCCACCATGTTCAACTACCTTCTCTCCCTCTAATGATGGGTCTCTCAGGTACCTTCTTTCTGCATCTTCCAACCCATACCTTCTATTGGAATCTCATTTGCCCCATTTCAGATTTTGATCCAAAATCTCTTTTTGATGTGTTTTCTAGCCTTTTCAGTTCCCCCCTTCTGTTGGGCCACTCTCTATTTTTCGTTCTGGGAACATTCTCTGGTTTACTTGATTAACACTGTTTGTGTAATTTTATGAGAGAAATAAATATATATAATAAATAAAATGTGTGCTTTGTTCTTGGAATGTCACATTATGATGAAATGACACTTGGGTTTTATCTGCGCTTGGGTTTGCTTAATTTTGATCTAGAAGTGAATTTCTTTTTTTGTGAATGCATATAACAATAGAAGAGGAAATAATGTATGCACTGAATGATCCAATAACAAACCGCCATTAACCCCCCCCTCCCCCCCCTGCATAGCGACAAATTCTTCCTTCATTTTATGCATTGGAATTCGGAAAAGTACTTCCCCAACTTCAATTCAAACATAGCCCGTTAGATGTTTGGTTATTGCTAGGTAAAATTGATTTTGTTTCAAAGCCTCGGTTTGACTAGAAGTGGGAAAAAGTAGCTGTGTTGTCTTGAGTGTAGAAAATTCACACTAAGTTTTATAGCAAACTTGCTTTTAGGTGGTAAAAGCATCCAAACATAAATCACTTCACTTGAAAATCAATTTTACAAAAGCAATTTCATTCAAAATCAAATTTGCAAACACTCATCCAAACACACACTAAGTTTTTATACATTGATAGCGCACAGAGCAAAATGCAATTGACTGTTAATGCTTTTGAATGAATTGATGACGATTCTAATGGTTTTATTGGTATTACTTAGTGATTTACCTTTACACTTGCTGTGATATGTCTATATTTGTAGTAGAGGTCATTGATTTTTGGCTCTGCTATTGCTCTTGTCTTCTTCAATAGATCCGTTATTTGAATAGTTGCAAAGGAAATGATTACGACCATGCAGATTCATTATAGTTGGTTTGATTCTGAGGCTAAAATACGGTTGTTATCTAACTGTATATCCAGTCCCTATTGCAACTGATAAGCCGCTTACAAGGAGTTATCAGCTTGCTGACCCTGGGGATTTTGGTCTGAGTGAATAGATAAGTTGGTCGCAAATTTGCAAGATGCCATATTATATACAGAGACTTTATAGGCTATGCAATGCATCCTTTTCACCTAATGGACCTGCGTCTGAAGAGGCCATCGAGAAAGTTCGTGAGAAGTTAGGTATATTTCATTTTTGTCTTCTTTATCTTGCTTATAAATTCATTTTCATCGTGAACTTCATAGAAAGCTTGATGATGCCTAACGAAGAATGAAAACTGTGAGGCATACGAGAATAAATTGTGCTGAATCATTGATTGTTCTATACTCTGTCAAAATAACTTCAAACTTTTATTTTTTCTCTCCCTTTTTCCTCCTGATCACTTATCTCTATGCTTTCATTGAAACCAGTATAGGGTATTTGTCTTTTTGAAGGAGTCACAGGCTCAAGGTTAAATTTTGAGGGACAGTACAGTAAGCCTGCTTCTAATCTTTTTTATTCTTCCTTCTTTTAAGGGTAGAATATGTGTCACACTTTTCCCTTTAAATTTTAGGATGAATTATAAGACTAGAAGCTCTTGTGGTAAACCTCATTTGTCTGTCATTTATAAATTTACTTGCTGATTATCTTTTTAATGGTTCATGGAACAGATCATTGATTGTTTTACTTGTCCATCTAGATAATGGATTGTACAGATGTGGACCTATGTTTTTGAGGCAAGGGAAAGAAAAGAAGGATTTATCACAAGTTGTATACACAAATTGTTTATTTTCAAGCCTGTTCAATTTTCCTTCATCTTGAGATATGGCTGTATGCTTTATAGCGAATGATAAATTGTCACTTCATACTTCTAATACCTTTGTGATTTTCTATTTTAGATGACTTTGATCTTGCCACATGATAGTTTTTTTAGTCTACCTGATATTTTATTAATAACCTAACATTATGTTTCTACAGAAAGAATCAAACCATCAGATGTAGGTCTTGAACAAGAGGCCCAAGTGGTTCGGAATTGGTCCGGTTCAATGCTTGAACATAATGGGAGCCATCAATCTTTGCCACCTATCAAATATTTGCATTTGCATGAATGTGACTCCTTCTCTGTAAGTAAAGTCTCAAACTTCAGATCACGTTTATTCAGTCAGAAATTTTTATAAATTTGGACCTTAAATTGGCTATACCTACTGAAGTTGATTTGCTTTATCTTTTGCAGATAGGAATTTTTTGCATGCCCCCCTCGTCTATCATCCCCCTCCATAATCATCCTGGAATGACAGTATTGAGCAAGCTGTTATATGGCTCGATGTATGTTAAATCCTATGATTGGATTGATGCACCTGGCTCCAATGATCCATCTGAAGGTTTGTTTTTCTAAAACTTCACAATTATTTTGGATTTATACCCTCAACATATTTTCCCCATAAAACTGAACCAAATCAACCCTTATACATTTAGGAACTTCTGACCTTTTTTGTGTGAGAACTAGTATACAATGTCAAAATGTAAATGTCATCAGAAAGTGTTTATTTAGCTCAAGAACTACTGCTAGGGTTGTCTTGTTGGTTAAGGATAACCAAGAAATATCAATAGCTCAACTCGGTAGATACAAGGAGTTTAATATTGTTCTCTGTGCTCTGATCAAGAGATGCATTTTTGACAGAATGCTTACTTGAAGCAGGGCTGAAATGTGGAAGGGCATGATAAAGATAAAAGGGGCTTGGTATTGATCTAGCATATGACCTAGAAATCCCTAGGTGGAAAATAAGAAATTTTACTTGAAATTCTGGAAAATCCTTGTTATAATATTCATGTGTTAATATAAACCTCATTTTACATATAACAGGTCCTTTTATAAGCACCTATGAACCTGATTGGAAAATAATAAACATTCTTTTATAATGTTCCAAATCCATATTGTATATTAAGATGACTTTAATTCGATCATAATAACCTTTAGTTTCCTAAAAACTAACTAACGTATCTGGGCGCCTGAAGGCTCCTCACTATGCAAAGGTATGGGGAAGGGTCATTGTACATAGTCTAGTCTAACCCTTGCATATGCAAAGAAGCTATTTCTGGACTCGAACCCAAGAGCAACTGCTCACCAAGGCACAACTTTATCGTTGGGCCTGGTTTCTCGCCCTCTACCTTTAATTTCCAAAAATATCCCAATAAAACCCCTAAGAATATCTACCGTTTGATCTCATTAAAATTATCTAAAATCAATATATAATTATAATTGAAATCTTCCACTCCATATAAAAGCCTAAAACAATATTTTGAATATTTGAAGATATTGTAAATATTCTATAATTTGCTCTCTACTCCATGTTTGAACATATAAGTGAATAGATGTATTCCACAGACCTTTTTGACTGACTATCTGGGTCAATACAATAATCTATTGTGTGTGATCTGGATAGAACGGATCTATCCCAATAAAATTAGGTCCTTCCCAAAGTAACATCCTTGGTTGGAGGTGAAATTCAATCTACATTGGTTTCATCTTCTAAACTACTTGTGTCACTTCAAAAAATATTTTTTTTTCTTTTGACGAATCTCAAAAGTATATAATCAATAAGTCATCGAGTTCTTCTCAATATCTAATTCTCACTAATTTGGATTATTGGCTGTGTTATCAATTGACCTAGGACAGGAGTGTCAAAGGAATAAGAAATGAGGCCTAAATTCTTTTTCTAGAAGTTGTAGACCACAAAGTCCTGGATGCGTACATTGCTACAAAGTTACTAGGTAGAAATTCTGGAATTTACTTGAAAACAAGTAAAATTCTTGGTAGTGGTGTGGAAACATAAGCTGTATCTTGTTTTAATACTAGGCATTTTAAAAGGCATATTAGAACATTACTGGCTTGGAAACAATCTGCTGGAGCTTTTTTCAAGCCATATATAGTTTGTTAACAGGACTTTATTTTTGTCATAATTACCTTCAATTTACCTAAAATATCCCAATAAATCCCTTAAAGTATTTACTATTAAAATTATCTAATACCAATATGTTATAACTTATAACTAAACCATTTTTGCCATCAAGTCATACTTTTGGTTTACTTAGTAAATTGTAATGAAGATTCTCTGGATATATAATGGCTTGATGAATCAGCTTTACAAATTTGTTAAAAGGGTTACATATTAAATTTCTCATGCTATATCACTGAAATTGTCTTAAAAAGGAAAACAAAATGGATGCATCTAATTGCTGGTGCATTACTATAGAATAGTTTCAGCAACTCTATGTTTGTGCTAGTGCTAGTTATCCAGTGAATTTATGGGCATAAGATTAGGAAGTAGCTAAATGTCCATATTAATAAACTCCTGTAGTATTGAAGAGCTTAACTAACTGAGTTTGAATCTAGTAGGTGCTAGTCCCTTACAAATTAGTGACCCACAGTTTGAATCCCCCTTGAGAGAGGCACTCACATATAGTGCCCGATTGTACCTTGATTGAGCAAGGTTGTCTCCTATGGAGGATTCTTGTGGAGAACCTGAAAAAAATGGGTTATATCTATGTTCAATCAACTCTAAATATTTAGCATAACCTTGTGAGTCTTTAGTCTCGCTTGATCTTATAGAGACATTTGGTGTATGGAATGATAGCATTCATAGTAATGAACTAAACTGATTGTTTTTGTAATGTCGTCATTTGCCATGTATTTCTGCCACTAAACCAGAGAAAATACTTATGGCTTAATTTTTTATATGACCGTGTTTTTTAAAATGTTTAATGTGATTGCTTCAGCTTTCAGCAGTGCAGCCAATTTGTAGGTTTAAAGTTTAGTATTGTAAAATTCCATTTTATGCTGTGTTGAGGAGAAACTAGTTCTCCCCAATTCTCCATTCAGACAAATACAGTTGTCCAACTTGACTGGGAGATCATTTAAAGATTGCTGCTTTCTCCTTCTTTCAAATTCTTTTATTTAAAAGTTTTTTTCAGTGTATCCGTATATTGGAAGACAGTTGTAACTTGTAAGCATCTATCTATCACTGGACCCCTCAATAGTGGGAAAGCTGTGCACTTGGCCATTATCTTTTTTAATATGCAATAACCAGAATATGAGATATAAGGTTAATCTTCACTGCTAAACAATCAATTTCTGTGCTATTATCAATGTGACACAGCATATATTAAGAACACAAGTAGTACAGAGATTTTTCTCCCTTGCCAGGGTATTTGAGAGACCTGAATCTCAATTTCCACTCCAAAACCAAAAATTGATACATTCCGCTCTTCCAATTATATATGTTCTGTCATCTCTTCTCTAATTATTTGAGACTGGCTCACTCTTAATATCGGGGTCTTGTAACAGTTAATTTCTTGAAGGCTAGTATAACCTTTATTGTGAAGTTTTGTTTATGCAAAGATTGGAAATACCAAGTTTTACTTGATAACAACTATAATTTTTCTATCTATTGTTACATAACGACTATCTCACCGCTTCACAGTATCTCTTGTAGTGTATAACCTACACAATTATCCCAGTGAATAATGCATATATCCATATTATTGAATTCATATTATGTTGTAGCCAGTATAGCCTTATCAGTCTTATGATGATATGTGACGGGCAAGGATAATGCTTCCACAGTTCTGCTACTACACCCCACTTGTTCTTGCACAAACTATTTGACCTTTTTTAATATTATTCTTTCTATTATAGTTTAGATTCTAGAGTCACAATGATATCAACTCAACCAAGCCCGAGGTCTTTTCGAATTCAATTACACTAAACATACCAAATTGCTTCTGCATTGTGGACAAATTTCCTTCATTTAGAACTTTCATCTACCTCATTTTTGAATTGGCCAATATTAATAACTTGTTTTTTTTACTCTCCTGAGTCCTGACATCAAAATTTGTGATTGACAGCTAGACCTGCAAAGCTTGTCAAAGATACTGAGATGACAGCGCCGAGTCCCACAACGGTTCTCTATCCCACCAGCGGAGGAAACATCCATTGTTTCAGAGCTATAACTCCTTGTGCAATCTTTGACATATTGTCTCCCCCTTACTCTTCAGACCATGGCAGACACTGCACTTACTTCCGGAGATCCCAACGGAAAGACCTTCCGGGTAATCCGATTTATTTCCGTCGCTGGTTCTTACTCCACTTGTGAAATTCTGTTCTGTTAACCATTTCACACCATTGTCATCATTCGTTTCCGCTGCAGTTAATGTTCAGTTGAACGGAGTGACGGTTTCTGAAGTGACTTGGTTGGAAGAGTTTCAACCTCCTGACAACTTTGTGATCCGGAGAGGGCTGTACAGGGGTCCAGTTATTAGAACTTGAAAATTTTCTTGTTTGATGTGTCTTACTACACCAAAAGGAAATTGGTTTATCTTTAGGCTACAACAAAGGGAATGTGGAATGTGGAATAACTATATTCTTTGTCTATGTCCTTTAGGCATTGGAATATGTACATAATAATGCACTAGTGTAATCTATTTATAGACCTCAGCTTAATCCATTAGAATAGTTAACGGTATGTTGAAATAGTACTTGTCAGTGGCCATATCAAAATTTGTTTTCGTAGAGAATAAGAGGGCATTGTTACTTGGTCATGCGAGTTCTTGTTACATTGTGTTATTTCAGGCTCCAAAGTTAAAATCATATATATATATATATATATATATATATATATATATATATATATATATATATATATATATAAAGTTAAAATCAGCTTTTGGAGAAGCTAATATGAAAAAGTTTATATACATTTCATACATAAGCTAATTTTAGTTTATAACAAAAACTTGTTTAATTTTTTTTTAAATCTATTAATGAAATATTATTCATTTTTTGTATGAAAGTCGACGTAATGATTTAAGTTATATATTTGGATAAGTTTCTCAATAAACACTTAAAAGAAAATCAAACAAGTTTTTGTTATAAACTAAAATTAGCTTATGTATGAAATCTATTAATGAGAAATCATTTATTTTTCATGAAAGTCAATATATTTATTAAGTGATTAATAATATAATTCATTTTTTGGTTGAAAAAAATATTCCTTAGATTATGAGTAGTGTCATTACATCTAATCACACTTAAACCAATTAATTTTATAGCTTCTTTGAATAAAATTTAAATTTATAATAATATTAATTAAAATTAACTAATTTAATTACTTCTTTTATGAAGTAGTACAATTAGTAGGATATTAGAACGGATTGGAGCTGGTGGACCAACATGTTTTACTTGCTCAAGCAACTTGGGTTGGATTACATAGTTCAACTTGTCTAAACGGATAATTGTGTTGAATGATTAAAAATTATATATATATATATATATATATATATATATATATATATATATATATATATATATATATATTCTTTTTAAATGGATTGGTGGGTGAAGTTCACAAACTGAACATAGACTTTGGAAATTCGGTGAATTGAATCCGTGAGGAGGTGGTGTATGTATCAAGGTTTAGAAATTGTGGTGGAAGTTCAAGCGTCCAAAACAAATCGTTCCAAATTGAGGTGGAAGTGTGGAACCTCTTGTTGCTTCATGTGAACTCGCTTAAAACGTGTTAACGGGTTTGCTATCCTTATCAATGAGGAATTATTCAACTTAGTAACTCTATGCAAAGCGACGAACAAGGAAAGAAACTAATATAATATATATTTGTCAAAAAATTTATATTCACTTTTATAATAAAAATATTCAAACATAAATTCATAACATTAAAATCAATTTTGACTAAAGGGTTAAATTAATCTATGAATCTCTAAATTGTTTAACAATTTTTAATTGGGTATTTGATTTTGTTTTCAATTGAGTATTTTTTATCTGTATGAATTGACCACACTATCAGAAATTTACAATATCACATACTTTTTTTCAAGTAATTAAATTAAATCCCCTTAAATTTTCAATTAAGTATTTGAACTTGTACTTATTTTTTTTATTAATCGAGTTCATGTCTTTTCATTGACAATAAAGATTTAATTAATTAATAAATAAAAATTCAGAGACTTAATTGTAAAAAATAGTTCAAGAACTTTATTAATAATTATTAAATAGTTCACAGACCTATACATTTGTTGTCTTAACTAAAATCAATTTTATCAAAACTAGTTCAAACAAACTCAATCGCTATATAAATAGTAAAAATTGATACACTTAAATTACATCATGATAACATCATATTTGCATTTTTAGCCAAGTTATATCGAGATGGAATATATGTCAACTAAGTTCTTATACGTCTTAATACATGATAGAAAAGCTAATATTAATAGGAAGATTATATTTACGCGCACTTGATCCTTAAGAGTTATTGTAAGAGTAATTTAAAAAAAAAATATTTTTCACCTTAATTATTGATTTTTTAAATCTAATGATTAAAATTAATTACTCATTATAATCATTAGATTTCAAGAAAATAAATAAAACATTTCTATATATGTTATTGTAGATGGGAAAAAAAAATACTGGTGACACATTGTAAATTTATAATACTCATGAAATCCAAGTTATTATACATTAATATTAAATTAACACACACCTACACTTATATGAGACGGATTTTATATAGTTGCTACTATCTTAATTGGAACCACGCAAATGCATGGAAGCTTCAGCACTGTTTAAAGTTTCAACCGTATTTTATGTGTTTGTTGACGTTTGGAACAATGTATAAAGGAAAGTTATTTGTGTAAATATTAAAATGAGACAATTAATAAGCCAGAAATTATGACACAAGTGACAAGTAATTTAAATTTTTAAGAGAATAATTTATCCTTAATTAGTATTTTACTTCTTCGAGGAATTAGTGTCATGCAAAGTTTTAGTTGGGAGTTCATCGACGAACAAGTGTTGTCCAGGTCAATGTATGTCTGCAAATAACACTGGGAATAGTCATTAGCTTTGTACGTACAGATTGATGCTAAGATTAAAAACATTAAAAAAAGGCCAAAAAAAAAAGAAAAGGAAAATAAAAAATTGTATCTAGATATTTCGAGGTGGAATATTCGCCAACTACATTATTATATATCCGTCTAAAATATGGGGTATGATTTGAAATTGATGTGGGTAGGTGCTGCTATTGCATTGGGCGTGAATGCTTGCAGCTGATTTTGTAACTCTGTTGGCTACTTTGTACATCTCTTGTGTTACAAATAGCCTCTTATTACTAAATATTATTTGCCTATAGAAAAAACATTATTATCCGTCTAAAATATGATAGAAAAGCTAACGTAATTGGTATTTTTATTTGAGGTTTGATTAATTGAAAATTAATGATATTAAAGTATTTTTTTTATTTGGGTTTTGATTTTAAAAATAAATATATTTAAGAGAGAGAGAGACCCTTTAAACTGAAAGCTTTATTAGAAAGAAAATTTAGAAAATAAAGAAAACTCATGTACAGAAATATCAGTTTTTCAAAAGCTTTTCAAGAGTACTAAACAATTCACGTACAACAATAAAAGGAGTGAAAATCATTCTCGTATTATATATATATATATATATATATATATATATATATATTAAGGAATTATTGTTACAGCATACTGATATTTCATAATTATTTTCCAATATAATTATCTCAATACACTTTTTTATTCATAAATATAAAAAATACACCATTCACCGCTCTCATATATCATCAAATACATCCGAGAAACCCACGTTCTAGTAAATTACTAAGAAGCAAAAGTAAGGGAAGTATTATCACTATTATGCTGACCCACCAAACTTTAAAATATGGTAGTTTACATCTCCACTAGATTATTATTTCTACCTTGAGAAAGGGAACTCCAACACATGCATGCTGCAGGTTTAATTAATTGTCTCATATTCCATGCACTTAGCAGCCACCACCACCACCACCTCCACCGCCACATCCCCCACCGCCACCGCCACCTCCATCGCCGCCACCGCCATCGCCACCACCGCCATCGCCACCACCGCCACCGCCATCGCCACCACATCCCCCACCGCCACCGCCACCACCCTTTTTACCACAGGCAAATATGATCATTGAAATAATAGAAAGGGATGCAACAATCATGAGAAACAAAAATATAGGGCCAGAGTGAAGCACCAAACCCGCTTCATTTGCATGAGCATCAAGGAAGTGTCTAGCCATCTTCTCTAACCGCTTCTACCTTCAATTTTACTTGTTCATGAGTTCAGTATATATAATAAATAAGATGCACTTAGTCGGCGTTGGATATGCGTGTCGGTAACCTTATATAAAGGTTGAATACTCAGCTAATAATTATAGATAATAATATTGTCATTTAAATATTATATTATCGTTTGTGTTATATTATTAGTCATTTGTTTTTAAAGAAAATTTTAATTCACTAAAATTCTTAAATTTGATTTTTAGTTGTTAAAGAAAAAGTTGAACTCAGTTATTTTTATTTATTTTATTGGATTTTAGTCACTAAAAATTATTTTTGTAAATTAAAAATTTTATTGAATTTTAATTAAAAATTATTTTATTGGACACGTCTATGTCAGTGCCACGACCTAAAGTGCTTGCATTAGCATCACGACCTAAAGCGTCTGTGTCAGCACCACGTTCAATGAGTGTCATGTGTAGTTATTATTTTGAACACGTCCGACGGTAAAGTACGTTATAGTAAAAAAACAGATTAATCCGATAAATATTTTCAAAACAGACTCATTTTAATAAAAAATTTGTAAAAGAAATCCTATTTGATATTTTTGCCCATTTTATTACACGAAGTCGCAAACTACCCATTACAATGATACATCATAAATTTGGAACTTCCATATCTATTTCAACGTGGATGTGTGGAATTTTAGAACCTTTTGAAATTGCTACAAATTTCTAGAATATTCTTAAATATAATATGTATGAAAGTAGTAGAATATCCTAGAATTATAAAATATGGTAGACCAATCTAGAACTATAATGTGTATGAATATGGTAGAACAATCTAGAACTATAAGTTTATGTATAAGATAGAAGAATCTAGAACTATCATGATACTAATCTATCATGAAAACTCTAGAAAGACCTAAAGTAATGTAGAAACATTCACCACCATTGAGAGGTTGGTGACTTGATCCTATAAATAGGCAATTGGTATGTTGTAATTAAAAAATCCAAGAAATCAATGACATAGCATTCTTTCTAAAACAATTCTCTATCAACTATCATCTAACCAACTACCAACAGTGGCATCAGAGCTACGTTCGGTCATACATTGGGCGTAGTTATATTACCTACCTACCATTCCAAAATCCTCCCAACTACTTCAAAAATTTCCTTTGTACTATTAACCCACTCTAATAATATTTTTTCTAAGCTATGGATAACACTACTCAATCGTCAACTATTTCTGTCCCTATCTTCAATGGTGAAAATTATGATTTCTGGCATGTTAAAATGAAAATATATTTTTCATCTCAAGATTTATGGGACATAGTAGAAGAAGGCTTCACCATTCCCGCGGATACTTCAGCTCTTGATGCATCTCAAGAAAAAGAGTTGAAGAAAAATAAACAGAAAAATTCAAAGGCGTTGCTCACCTTGCAACAAGCGGTGACAGATCCAATTTTCCCAAGAATTATGGGAGCTAAGACTGCCAAAGAAGCGTGGAACACATTGCAGGAGGAGTTTCAAGGAAGTGTTAAGGTACGTGCCGTTAAACTTCAATCTCTAAGAAGAAATTTTGAACTATTGAAGATGAAGGAGTCTGAGACAGTTAAAGATTACTATTCTAAAGTTAAAGGAATAGTTAATCAAATGAGAGCTTTTGGGGGAAGATATTATTGACAAGAAAATTGTTGAGAAAATTCTAATTACTATGCCCCAAAAGTTTGACCCAATCGTGACAACGATTGAGGAAACCAAAGATCTGTCCACTCTATCAGAGACAGAACTTGTGGGCTCTCTTGAAGCATATGAGCAAAGACTGTATAGGCATAAAGAAGATACAATTGAAAATGCCTTCCAGTCAAAGTTTAAATTTCATCCCCAAAACAAAGAAAATGGAGGAAAGAAAAATTATGGAGAAACTTCTAGAAGAAGAGAAGGTTCTAGGAATTTCCTTAAGAACAAAACAGATAAAAATCCTCTATGAAATATATGCAAAAGGCAAGGCCACGCAGAGAAAAATTGTTGGTTCCGTAATATGTCACACTGCAACCATTGCAAGAAGTTCGGGCACGTAGAGAAAAATTGTTGCAACAAAAATAGGCATCAAGCCAATATCGTAGAGGAGCATGATCAAGAACAATGTACATTCTACGCCACTCAAGACTCAATAAAAGAAAAGGGAGGAAGCTGGTACTTGGATAGTGGATGTAGCAATCACATGGCCAAGGATGAGACTATTTTTAAAAGTATTGATGAGTCTGTCAAAGTCAAAGTTCGACTGGAAAATGGAAGTGTGGTTGAATCAAAAGGCAAAGGCACTGTCATGGTGGAGACAGATAAAGGTACGCGACTCATCCATGATGTCTTACTAGTTCCTAGCCTAAAAGAAAATCTTCTAAGCATTGGCCAAATGATGGAGAGAGGCTACACACTTCACTTTGAAGGAGGTGTATGCAAAATCTTAGACAACAAAAATAAAAGGTCTGAGATAGCCTAAGTAAAGATGAATAAGAGAAATAGAAGCTTCCCTCTAAATTTAAAATATGCAACAAACATTGCCATGAAGGTACAAGTTGATGATTCATGGCTATGGCATGGAAGATTTGGCCACTTCAACACACATGCCTTGAAGTTGTTACATGAGAAGAACATGATGAGAGATCTTCCAAGCATAAAGAAGAACAATGAAGTGTGTGAAGGATGTCTCCTTGGTAAGCAACACCGATTTCCTTTCTCAACAAGCAGAGCATGGAGAGCGAAAGATTGATGCTAGGAATAGTCATTAGCTTTATACGTACAGATTGATGCTAAGATTAAAAACATTAAAAAAAAGGCAAAAAAAAAAAAGAAAAGGAAAATAAAAAATTGTATCTAGATATTTCGAGGTGGAATATTCGCCAACTACATTATTATATATCCGTCTAAAATATGGGGTATGATTTGAAGTTGATGTGGGTAGGTGCTGCTATTGCATTGGGCGTGAATGCTTGCAGCTGATTTTGTAACTCTGTTGGCTACATTGTACACCTCTTGTGTTACAAATAGCCTCTTATTAATAAATATTATTTGCCTATAGAAAAAACATTCTTATCCGTCTAAAATATGATAGAAAAGCTAACGTAATTGGTATTTTATTTGAGGGTTTGATTAATTGAAAATTAATGATATTAAAGTATTTTTTTATTTGGGTTTTGATTTTAAAAATAAATATATTTAAGAGAGAGAGAGACCCTTTAAACTGAAAGCTTTATTAGAAAGAAAATTCAGAAAATAAAGAAAACTCATGTACAGAAATATCAGTTTTTCAAAAGCTTTTCAAGAGTACTAAACAATTCACATACAAACACGAACAACAATAAAAGGAGTGAAAATCATTCTCGTATTATATATATATATATTAAGGAATTATTGTTACAGCATACTGATATTTCATAATTATTTTCCAATATAATTATCTCAATACACTTTTTTATTCATAAATATAAAAAATACACCATTCACCGCTCTCATATGTCATCAAATACATCCGAGAAACCCACGTTCTAGTAAATTACTAAGAAGCAAAAGTAAGGGAAGTATTATCACTATTATGCTGACCCACCAAACTTAAAAATATGGTAGTTTACATCTCCACTAGATTTATTATTTCTACCTTGAGAAAGGGAACTCCAACACATGCATGCTGCAGGTTTAATTAATTGTCTCATATTCCATGCACTTAGCAGCCACCACCTCCACCGCCACATCCCCCACCGCCACCGCCATCGCCACCACCGCCACCGCCATCGCCACCACATCCCCCACCGCCACCGCCACCACCCTTTTTCTTGTCATCACCACAGGCAAATATGATCATTGAAATAATAGAAAGGGATGCAACAATCATGAGAAACAAAAATATAGGGCCAGAGTGAAGCACCAAACCCGCTTCATTTGCATGAGAATCAAGGAAGTGTCTAGCCATCTTCTCTAACCGCTTCTACCTTCAATTTTACTTGTTCATGAGTTCAGTATATATAATAAATAAGATGCACTTAGCCGGCCAGTAGTTAACGTCTTCATAACGACGTTGGATATGCGTGTCGGTAACGTTATAGAAAGGTTTAATACTCCGCTAATAATTATAGATAATAATATTGTTATTTATCATTTGTTATTTAAATATTATATTATCGTTTGTATTATATTATTAGTCATTTGTTTTTAAAGAAAATTTTAATTGACTAAAATTCTTAAATTTAATTTTTAGTTGTTAAAGAAAAAGTTGAACTCAGTTATTTTTATTTATTTTATTGGATTTTTGTACTAAAAATTATTTTTGTAAATTAAATTTTTTATTGAATTTTAATTAAAAATTATTTTATTGGACACGCCTACGTCAGCGCCACGACCTAAAGTGCTTGCGTCAGCATCATGACCTGAAGTATCTGTGTCAGCGCCACGACCTAAAGCGTCTGTGTCAGCATCATGTTCAATGACCGTCATGTATAGTTATTACTTTGAACACGTCCGACGATAAAGCATGTTATAGTAAAAAAACAAATATTTCCGATAAATATTTTCAAAACAGACTCATTTTAATAAAAAAATTGTAAAAGAAATCCTAATTGATATTTTTGCCCATTTTATTACACGAAGTCGCAAATTACCCATTACAATGATACATCATAAATTTGGAACTACCATATCTATTTCAACGTGGATGCGTGGAATTTTAGAACCACGTAAATACCTAGAGGCGTCAATATTTGAAGTTTCAATCATATCCTATCTATTTTTTCAAGTTGAGATTTTGGGTTGATGTGTATAAAAGATTTTTTTTTTTTTTTGTAAAACAAAATAAAGGAAAATAATTTGTAAATATTAACAGGGGACAATGGAAAGCTGTTTTCTTAATTACCTTGGATTTTGTGCTGTATTCTTGAGATGTATATGCACCCAAAACATAAAAGAAATTAAAGATAAAAATAATTGTTTATAATATTATATAAGTATTTTTTATGTTGAAATAATAATAAAATTGAATCCCTATAACATTCTTAAAAGATACATTAAAAAAATAATGGGTTTTTGTCCTAAATATTATTTTGGTGGAGGTTGCCAATACACTTTAACTAAGAAATATAGGAGTATGGATACTAGGAAAATATTGAATTATATAGGAAAATGGGTATATATATATATATATATATATATATATATATATATATATATATATATATATATATATATAATTTTGAGGGGAGGATCAAAATTTAATGTTACGTAACTACTAAAAAAATTATTTAACATTTTTATAAATTCATATGACCTAATATATTTGATTTAATTTTGACCATTGAAGATAATATCTAAATGATGAATATTTATTTCTCTTACTTTTATATAATTAAAAAAAATCCTCTCATATTAATTGAAGATGAAAAATAACTCTAATTTTTAAATATGAATTATAAAAAGTTGACAAGCAAGCAAATTTTATCAAGCTCATTGTTTTTTGTTGTTGTTATGCATAGTTAATCCGTACTTTGTATTTTTTTTTACTTACAATATGAAATTATATTTAAGATTCTTGTAATTTATGAAATTATATTTTACTTCTTACTGGTTTGATTATCTACTATTCAAAATTAATTGAATGAAGTTTTCTTTTATCTTATCTATGAGAATATGAGAACTTCTTACGCAAATACTAAGAAGTTTCTATAGTTGAAGATTCAACCATACCTTATCTATTTATTGAAGTTGACATTTGGGGTTGAAATATAAAAGGAAAATGATGATTTGTAAATATTTAATTGACGAGAACAATAAAAATTTATTTTTAAATCACCATTGAATTTGTGATTATTTAATTTTAAGATTATATTATGAAAATGATAAAGGAAAGGAAAGGAAAGATACCAAATTATATAATATTATATAAGGTAGTTTTTTTTTCATGTTTAAATAATAGAATTGATATGAATGATGAAAATTTCCTTAGTGATATTATTTTATTAGTCAAAATATTAAAGTGGTTTAATCAATATAAAATTATAGTTAAGGATATGTTATGAAATGTTAATTGTGTAGATAACATTAATGATATTATAATTTGATGAATGATCAAATTATAATTATCAAATGTGAGATAATTACTAATTACCAATATAAGATAGAAGAGGTTATGGTTCCCATTTGTTGAGAGAAGTAACAATAGTTACAAGAATTTTTTTTTCTCTTTAGAAAAAATTCACATAAAACATAAAGTTTTATATGTTTGGAAGATTATAAAATCAATCTTGATCCTCATCAACCTTTCATAATTTTATTATGACTAATTTAGTTATGCTTCCGCATTTAGTTTTCATCGTGACTTTGAGTAAAAAAATACAATGAAATTTCATTAATCGTTATGTAATAATTTATCTCTACATGAATAGAAAATATATAATTAAGATTGATGATCGATGTTAAAATTAGATTAGATTGATTGATTGATTAAATCCCTCTTGCACATGTTCACTCTTGGATTTGGGTTAATGAATGGGGTTGCATGTCCTAGGAAGTATACAAGGTCTTATTTTGCTTCTTTTTTTTTCCCCATATTCTTTATCTTTCTTTTTCATTGAGTTGGGCATATGGTCAGTGTTCTCTGTAGTACTACGTTGCATAGAGCTCTTGCGCATTGGTTTGGCTTCTCTCATTGTTTTTAGGAAATATAACATTGTACATTCAGGAATTATACACCTCGCGTGTACATGAATAATTGATTAACTATGTATATAAATATATGTAAGTTTTATTTCATAAATAATTAAAAATAAATTAACATAATTATATATAATTATAATAGAGATGCATGAATCTATTTATAGGTGGGGGCTTTGCCCGGTTGTCCCCTGACTTTTTTCAGTTATATATTTTTGTACATGAATACTAGGTAATTAATGTTGTTTGGTATTTTTATTTGAGGTTTGATTAATTGAAAAATAATGATATTAAAGTGTTTCTTTTTATTTGGGCTTTGATTTTAAAAATAAAGATATTTAAGAGAGAGAGAGACCCTTTAAACTGAAAGCTTTATTAGAAAGAAAATTTAGAAAATAAGAAAACTCATGTATAGAAATATCAGTTTTTCAAAAGCTTTTCAGGAGTACAAAACAATTCACACACACACACACACATATATATATATATATATATATATATATATATATATTAAGGAATTATTGTTACAACATACTGATATTTCATAATTATTTTCCAATATAATTATCTCAATACACTTTTTTATTCATAAATATAAAAAATACACCATTCACCGCTCTCATATGTCATCAAATACATCCGAGAAACCCACGTTCTAGTAAATTACTAAGAAGCAAAAGTAAGGGAAGTATTATCACTATTATGCTGACCCACCAAACTTTAAAATATGGTAGTTTACATCTCCACTAGATTTATTATTTCTACCTTGAGAAAGGGAACTCCAACACATGCATGCTGCAGGTTTAATTAATTGTCTCATATTCCATGCACTTAGCAGCCACCACCACCTCCACCGCCACATCCCCCACCGCCACCACCGCCATCGCCACCACATCCCCCACCGCCACCGCCACTACCCTTTTTACCACAGGCAAATATGATCATTGAAATAATAGAAAGGGATGCAACAATCATGAGAAACAAAAATATAGGGCCAGAGTGAAGCACCAAACCCGCTTCATTTGCATGAGCATCAAGGAAGTCTCTAGCCATCTTCTCTAACCGCTTCTACCTTCAATTTTACTTGTTCATGAGTTCAGTATATATAATAAATAAGATGCACTTAGTCCCGTAGTCAACGTCTTCATAACGACGTTGGATATGCGTGTCGGTAACGTTATATAAAGGTTGAATACTCGCCAACTAAACTATTACCAGTATTATGGCTAAAAAAAAAAAATCAAATATACACATTCTATGCATATATTACAAACTTAAAATATAATAGTCAGAAAATATTACAAGTTCGTGGATGCATTCTAGTTTTCGGGAAACTCTAGGTTTTGTTTTTTGTTTTTTTTACAGTATGAAACTCTAGTTAATTACATAAATAAGAGTAAAATTATATTACACACATATGTATTGTAAGTTTATTTTTTTTCAACACTAATTAAAGTTTAAGTGAATTGCTCTATTCTATCATCAGCTATTTTGCATTTTATTACACGAAGTCGCAAACTGCCCATTGCAATGATACATCATAAATTTGGAACTACCATATCTATCAACGTCCATGTGTGGAATTTTAGAACCACGTAAATACCTAGAGGCGTCAATATTTGAAGTTTCAATCATATTCTATCTATTTTTTCAAGTTGAGATTTTGGGTTGATGTATAAAGGATTTTTTTTTTTTGTAAAACAAAATAAAGGAAAATAATTTGTAAATATTAAAAGGGGACAATGGAAAGCTGTTTTCTTAATTACCTTGGATTTTGTGCTGTGTTCTTGAGATGTATATGCACCCAAAACATAAAAGAAATTAAAGATAAAAAAATTGTTTATAATATTATATAAGTATTTTTTATGTTGAAATAATAATAAAATTGAATCCCTATAACATTCTTAAAAGATACATTAAAAAAATAATGGGTTTTTGTCTTAAATATTATTTTGGTGGAGGTTGCGAATACACTTTAACTAAGAAATATAGGAGTATGGATACTAGGAAAATATTGAATTATAAAGGGAAATGGGTATATATATATATATATGATTAAATATGAATCAGGGGAGTATCAAAATTTAATGTTACGTAACTACTAAAAAAAATTATTTAACATTTTTATAAATTCATATGACTTAATATATATGATTTAATTTTGACCATTGAAGATAATATCTAATGATCAATATTTATTTCTCTTACTCTTATATAATTAAAAAAAAATCTTCTCTTATTAATTGAAGATGAAAAATAACTCAAAAAGAATTAATTTTGATCGAAATTGATCTCTCTTCACACACACATATATATATATATATATATATATATATATATATATATATATATATATATATATATATATATATATGAGAATTAAAGGATAGGGTAAATATGAATTATAAAAAGTTGACAAGCAAGCAAATTTTATCAAGCTCATTGTTTTTTTTTGTTGTTGTTGTTGTTATGCATAGTTAATCCGTACTTGTATTTTTACTTACAATATGAAATTATATTTAAGATTCTTGTAATTTATGAAATTATATTTTACTTCTTACTGGTTTGATTGTCTACTATTCAAAATTAATTGAATGAAGTTTTCTTTTATCTAATCTATGAGAATATGGGAACTTCTTACGCAAATACTAAGAAGTTTCTATAGTTGAAGATTCAACCATACCTTATCTATTTATTGAAGTTGACATTTGGGGTTGAAATATAAAAGGAAAATGATGATTTGTAAATATTTAATTGACGAGAACAATAAAAAGTTATTTTTAAATCACCATTGATTTTGTGATTATTAAGATTATATTATGAAAATGATAAAGGAAAGGAAAGGAAAGATACCAAATTATATAATATTATATAAGGTAGTTTTTTTTTCATGTTTAAATAATAGAACTGATATGAATGATGAAAATTTCCTTTCGTTTAGTGTATAAAATTTCTCTGAGATTTAGCAAATTTTTTAAAATTATAAAATTATAGAGGTCCGCAGGTTACACTTCTAGAATTAAAGGATAGGGTAAATATCAATTGTAAAAAGTTGACAAGCAAGAAAATTTTATCAAGCTCATTGTTTTTTTATTTATCTATTTGTATTTTATTAAAATTCATGATTTTTTTTTTGTTGTTGTTGTGCATAGTTAATCCGTACTTTGAGTTTGTAGGAAATTAATTGATAACCAATTGAAAACAATTTACAAATATATCCAAAATGCTTATTAAATAATCAAATTTTAAAATGAGCAAACCGAATATTGAAAATATGACATATCCTAGGAAAAGAAAATTAAGAAAACTGAGATGGAATTAGTGAAATGAGATTGACTGAGTGAGGAAGAAATCTAGGTTCTAGTAAATTACTAAGAAGCAAAAGTAGTGGAAGTATTACTATTATTATTATTCTTATTATGCTCACCAGCAAACTTAGACATATGGTAGTTTACATCTCAACTAGATTATTATTTCTATACCCTGAGAAAGGGAACTCCAATACATGCTGCATGTTTGTCTCATATTCCATATATGCACTTAGTATATATATAAGGTTGGTTCCTAACACTTAACCACCACATCCACCGCCACATCCACCACCGCCACATCCTCCTCCACCGCCACATCCCCCACCCCCACCGCCACCACCCTTATTGGTTCTTTTGTTGTCATCACCACAGGCAAATATGATCATTGAAATAATAGAAAGGGATGCAACAATCATAAGAAACAAAAACATAGGGCTAGAGTGAAGCACCAAACCCGCTTCATTTGCATGAGCATCAAGGAAGTGTCTAGCCATCTTCTCTAACCGCTTCTACCTTCAATTTTAATTGTTCAGTTCAGTATATATAATTAAAGTAGATCAACTTAATTTGTTGACGTTATCATAATTAATGGCGTCTTATTTGCGTGCTGGCTAAGTTTTTTCAAGGTTGAATATTTACCAACTATTACAACTCACAGGTATGACTATGATTAGCCGCAAAACAAAAAGTATGACTATGACAGAAAAGAATAAAAAAGAGGAAGATTACGCGTACACACATTCTCTTCATACCTTACAATAGTCAGGAAAAAAAATTCAGGTTGATTCATTATACTAATGAAACTCACGTTAATTACATGAATAGGAGCAAAACTATATTACATTAATTTATTGTATAATTGTAAGCTTAAGAGGATATATACTCTTCTATAATCTATTTTGTATTTATTACACAAAGTCAGACACTACCCTTTCCAATCATACTTTATAAATGTGGAATAATATTATAAATGTGGAATAATATCATCTGTTTCAACGGGTATGGAATATCTAGAACCACGCAAATACCTAGAAGTTTCAATTAATATTTGAAGTTTAATTCAATTATACCTTATCGATCTATCTGTTGAAGTTGACATTTTGAGAAAAAATATTTGTATATATTAAAATGAGACAATGAAAAACTATCTTTAGTTATCTTTGATTTAGTGATGTATTTTTTAGAAGTACTAATGTATACAAAAAAAAAAAAATGAAAACAAGAGATGAAAAGAATTGTACGAAGATAATATTATATAAGTGTTGTTATAGGATTTGATAAGACCTGTTCACACTAGTGTCTTTTTGTGAGTCTTTTTACTAAGAGCAAATATACTGACACTTAGAGACATATATGTACGCGAGCATCAATATCTGATTTAAATCAGAATGTTTTATCTGAATCTCAATAATTTCTTATATAAAAAGAGATTTGATTATTTGATTTTAATTTTATTTTTTAAAATCATGTAAATAGAGAAATATATAATCTTTATTTTATTTTTTCTCTAATAAAAATATTTTTAGTACTATATCATTATCTTTTGACTAAAGGATAAAAATTTCCCCTTATTTAAATTTTCATACATTCGATATCGGAGTAATTTTCAGATCCGAGTAGAACAATAAATATACCTTATATGATTTTTTTTTCGTTTTAGTGTATACAGTTTTTTTTCCATAACATATAGTATATATCAAATTTTTAAAATGTCTAGAGGTACGCCAGATACACTTCTAGAATTTAAGGGTATAAGATAATAACTATTTTTATTGAGACACGAGAATAATAAAAAAAATAATGAGAAAATTATATCAAGTTCATTGTTTTTTTTTCATTTATTTTTTAATTTAAATTATTAAATTCGAGTATGATTGTTTTGTGTATTATGGATAGATAATTAATCCCGTATTTTGAGTTCGAAGGAAATTACTAGATAAATTATTACTAATACCCTATTCATAATATTAACCTTATTAGACACATGTTGCTGAGCAATCTACAAGTAATTTGATAAGTGTTTTTTTTTTAAAAAAATAATCTTGAGGCCTAATCCATCTAATTTTTTTAGGTTAGAAGTAAAAAAACTTATTAAACACATTGGTGACCTTCATTCTTACATTCATTTCAAACATTCTGATGGATTACCTACAGTGAAAAAGGAGATCCCTTTATCTTATTAGATCAGACAACCATATCTAGGATTTATACTGGTCAAGTCTAATAAATTTTTGGAAACCTTGTTAGTAAAAATAATATTATAGTTTACAAAAAAAATTAGCTCCTAAATATAGCTAAGTTACAATATAACCAAGCCCTTAGTCGTTCATTTGAAAAGACTAGTTAACTAAAAATGAACAAAATATTATAAAAATTAAAATAAAAAAAATAAATGTATTAAAAAGACTAAAACATGCAAAATAGCCTTGACCAAAAAATATTAAAGAGATCAAATATCAAGTTAAAAAAATTAGAAACCACAAAGTAAAATACGGTTTTATTTCAAGATAAAAAAATATATATTTATGTAAAAAAAAATTAATCTAAAAAGAAGTTACATCTTAATTCCGGCCAGTTGATTTGTTGACGGTTTGGAACAACGAAGTCCACAAGAAGAACAATCAATGACCTTCAACAATGTGAGGGAACTTCCTATTAGTTTAGCCAATGCAAATATATACCCCAATGGGTTCCATTGGAAAATTTTGTCACTCAGTATTTTTATCTGGTTAAATATCTTAAATAAGATTGTGTCCTCGTATAAAATACCAGTGGTCAATTAAACAAAAAGCCTTATAAGTATGTTGCATCATATTATTATTAGGATAAATCCATAATATTTGTATTAAAATAGTTTATCTTATTATTAAATAAAAATATCTAAAGAGAGCAAAGCTTGACTAAGATTTTCTTTTGCTGTTGTGCTTGTAGTGTGTACCATTTTTTCTTTTTGCATATATTCGCATGTTTGTTCTGTTTGAGGCTTCCCATTCACAAGTAGGAGCCTCCAAGTTTGAAAATTGGAGCAAACTCTGCTTGCATCCGAAGCTTCCGTGTCACTTCCGGCGACATGATCTTTACCATGCATGCTCCATGCATGGAATTCTTTATTCAGTTCATCTTTAAATCAAATGGTTCTTTTTACACTTGAGTAAAAGTCAAGACCCTTTATAAATATAAAATTCTTCTAAGCAGCCTTCACACTTAATCATCACCATACATAAATAACATTAAATTTCAAAAAAATAAATGGTGAGAATCATAATGTAAGTTGATATCTTCTCAGGTATATTATATGTTATATATGGATCAGGGTTCTCTGCGGTTGAAGTTTCAACTGCATCAATCCCAACCATTATAATTAAACTTTACATATTCAATTCTAAAATAGAATCAGTTAAAAATTGTTATGCCCTTTGATTTGAAACTGCATGATCCTGCAGTTCTTTTAAGCTATAGGTGATCCTATTGAATTGGTAAAAGAAAATTAAAATGATGAAAAGGGGTATAGGCCTTACAGGGTAAAAAGTTCTTTTAAATGAAAATTCATATATTAAGCTTAAATTGTTTAATGAAAAGAAATTGAAAGAATACTTCTTAACTTATCTTAATTGACCATTCCACTATTTTATTTGTTGCTCACTCATTTAATGCATCTACTCTGTTTAGTTATTTAATTGCTTCATTTCCATTCGACTCTTTCACCTCTTAATTTCTTTCATCCTTTTTCTCTGTATTGATTTTTTAGGTATTGATAATAAACATGTTCTATAATATGTTTTTGTTAGTTGCATGTTTATATGATTGTTCATAAAAATTTTACGATTCACGAATCTCTCGAACCAAAGACGACGAATATTAGGCCAATCCTATCATCTGTTAATTTTAGGCTTAAAGTAAAAATACCTTTTGGACCCTTTCTACTACCTTTCCTTACTTCGATTTTGCTGTTTGGTTTCTTAATTTTTTTAATAGGGAAAAAATATTATTATAACTAAATGAGTAACTTAAGGTAGCGGTAAAAAAAAAAAAAAAAGCTTAGCATAACATAGTCTAATTAAGGAGATACAAAAGAAGTTTGTGAATGAAGTTTTTGTTTTTGTACTAGTGTTTTGATTTGCTGACATTCCAAGGACCATTTGTAGACATAAAAAAAAAAACCCTGGCAGCATTTCCTAGCTACTCATTTATGCGATACTCCAGCCAGAATTAATTCCCTGACCTACGAGATATAAAAATAATACAGTACGTACTATATAATATCACATAAGTGCCTATTTTTTATATTCAAACAAGTGATGAATAAATTATGATATTGTGTTACTAAAAAAAATTATGATATTGTGCATTATATTACGTAATTTCTGTCAATGCGCTAACAGAAAATAGAGAGACATGCTGCATACGAAATCTGCTTATGACTACCACTTCATGACAATGTGGTTGCCGTAGAACATGCCCACAGGAATCACTGCAATCTGAAAACATAATAAAAGATAGCATCTGCAAGTGCATCAAATTCTGGGGTTTGGGATAACTCCATCCTTTTAATTAAGGCAATTTTTTTTAAAAGGTGCTGGATAAATAGATAATAATGTTTATCAGAACATAAAATCTTTTGTAACCAGTATCGTTTCATAAAAATGAACGTTCTATATAGTGTTTGGTTTGATGGTAAAAAATTATGGTGAATTAACCGTTAAAGAAATTATTTGTTGTTTCTGAAAAATTTTCATGGTAAGATATTATCTTACCACCAATTCAAACACACACTTAAAAGTTCTGACTTTGTAAAGTTGATGGTTGAAGTTCTTCATAATCAAAGAGAAGGACATGGTGAATTGAGCTAAGTTTGTGAATTTGGTGCTTCAGAAGCTATAATTAATTAGGAGCCTACATTATCTAATGCTTCGTATTTATGCTTTCGCTTAATGCATTGCTTTAGAGATCATTAAGTATCTTTGTGTCACCTTTATCTATACCATTTACACACACAAATTCATGCCTATTTTCTAGAAATTAATTTGACATAAAGCATACATAATGTCCTTATTTGGACAAGTAAATCAATTTGATTCGACTCATTTTATATTGAGTAATAAAAATATTGATACAGCCTATAGTCAGTCGTTATTTACAACTAACTTTTGTATTGAATAGTTACGTGAAATTAGCATCTTTCCTCCAATTTATGGTTCTTTTTTAGGAATTGTATATATTTTCATGTTTAGTTTGATTTTATATAGTAGATACTTCTATTTTGTGAATTAACATTGAAATCACTTCAATTTCAAGCTAACAGAAGAGAAGGTTCAAGCAGCTGATGTCTTGCTAAGCGAGGCAAATGCGCTTAGTGAGTGACATTCGCTAAGTGTGGCATGCAGCTCGAATAGCGTATTGGGAAACCCTAGAAGAGGATCACTAAAAGATGTGCTCGCTCAGCACGCCGCAAGCTCGCCCAGCGAGTCATTTGTATCTTCTCGCCCTCAGCGCGCCAAGCTCGCTAAGCCAAAATTCACTTACTTATGCTTAGTGTGCCAATCTCACTAAGCGAGCATTCAGAAGCTGAAACATCCAAGTAGCCTTTAAAACACTAAAGTTGGCGAAAACTAAAAGAAGGAGTCGAAAAACAGAGCCAAGAGAGAAGCTAGAGCGACAGAAATGAAGCCTCCAAGAAAGTCTAGGTTAAAGGAGTGAGATTAGAGTTCTAGAGGTTGAAGGAGACATCCTCAACCATTCTTAGCCATTTTCTTCCCTCAAAATCTGTCCTTTGTATTGAAAGTTCATTACTTGTAATGGAATGTTAAACCTCTTGGTTAGGAAGTTCTATTGAACCTTTGATGTAAAATTCTTTTACTATCTATTTAATGTTGTTTTATGTGTTCATTGCTTCTATCCATGCTTATTTTTACATGCTTGTGGCTTGATCACCCATCTGTATGTATAGTTAAGATTTTTAGCATTGGAAAGTGCTTTAAAGCCTTAGAACTTGATAGAGCAAGCTAGAAAACTGTATGTCTAGGAATGGAGTGTAGAGATCTAGTCCGTATTATGTTGTAGACTTAATGCAACTCTTTTAGACTGAGTTTGTTGAGGGATCAAGGGCGAGGTTTAAAGAGAGTTAGGTTCATTCACTCAAGGGATCTTGGTTTGAGTAATTTCTCGGCATAAGAACACTAAGATAACATTAAATAAAGAAAAATACATAACAACATCAAGGAAAATTCAGTAGAACGACCCAACGCTTCTTACTTGAGTGGTTTTACTTCTCAAACGATAGATATTTAGTTTATAGTTAACTAGATTTCCACACAAAAACCCAACTTGATATTTACTTCGCTTTTGGTTGTGTACAAATGTTTGTTCACTGAATATACATTTTCTTAGTGAAACAAATTCTCTGTGGATACGATACTCGGTTTTTACCTTTTATATATTACTTATGCGACTCGGTACACTTGTTGAATAGCATCGCAGAGCACAAACACCTACAAATTGATTGGTTAAACTGATTGGTCCATCAACTTACTTAAAATTAAAAAAATTAATATAAAATATTCAACAAAAAATTATTTTTAAAAAAAAATAATAAATTTTAATAGTTAGTAGAACTTTAAATAATCGAGGATTGCATTACTTTTTAATTTCATGAGTTTAAAAATAAAAAATGTTTAGCTAAAATCAATATTCCACTATTCACACCCACAACAACACATCCATAAGCTAGGACATAGTGTTGCTTTGGAGATTCAAGCTACATTACCCTTAACAGAAGAAAAACCTTCCAAAATACCAATGTGGCGAGGTGTATCAGTGGCATACACCATAGTTATCATTTGCTATCTTTCAGTTGCAGTGTTTGGCTTTTGGGGATACGGAAATGTTGTTGATGATGATATCCTCATCACACTCGAACACCCCAATTGGCTTATTGCTATTGCTAACTTCATGGTTTTCGTTCATGTCTTAGGAAGCTTTCAGGTATATATATAAATATAAATCAAATCAAGTGTGTCAAAATATGTTAATTATTCCACTCAACTAATTTCTTAATTATCATTGTTTTTGTTGTGCCTGTGTTTGATACAATGGAGACAACTTTGGTGCAAGAATGGAAGTTTACTCCTTCAAGGATTCTTCGCTTAGTTAGTTGAAGCATATTTGTTTGTAAGAATTATATCACTATACCTTTATTTATTTATTTAATTTATTTATTATGAGTGTGAGTATAAATAATTAATATTAATTATGTATCGATCAGCTCATTTCTTTGTAGGTGTGGTAGGACTTATTGGCATGTGTATTCCATTTTCAGAGTATTGTTGGGCTTCTTTGGAGGACTTACTTTCACATCAACATCTTATATTGTAATGTTTGAAATAATATGTTATCATGCTTAAGTCTTACAAGTATTAATGTCTTTCTAGCTTCTAATTAATTTCGAACATTAATTTGGTGCAGATTCCTGGTATACTATGGCTTAAGGCAAAACGTCCACAAAGATGGAGTTTCCATTGGATTGCATCATGGGTATACTTTTTATATTAAACTTATTCAAACACAACTTAATAACATTGAAGAATATATAGATGATTTATATATTTTTTATTACATATTTGCATCATTGTTGGTGGTGTAATAGCAATCTTTGCACCCATTGGAGGAGTACGAACAATTATTGTTTCCACAAAGACTTACGAGATATTTTCCTGATAGAAGATTCGTGTTCATAATTATGCTATACAATACAATAGTTTTCTTAATTTGTAGGAGAGTTTACAATAAACTTTTTCTTGCTACTTTTTGTTTGCTTTTGCTAAAGTTTTGTAGCTACTCTATTTCGCAATTTTTTTAGTTGCAAAACTAAATTTATTTGTAAATAATTCTTTCAAGATTTTATGTTGGTTATCAATGCGATGCTAAGATTGGGATATTAGGTAGGAAAAACAATTTTTCCCTTTCAAGAGTGTATTTGTCGTTCCAATTTATAATGGATTTATTTACAATTTTGTTTGTCTATCCAAGCATACAATGGTAGAATTCATTACTATGGACAACGCGGGATTGTGTGATTTGAGTATGATAGAAATGGTTATGAATCTCATTTGGAAATAGAGGCGTTGATATTTAATGTTTGACTTGATTTTATTTCTATTTATATGAATTAATCTAATGTAAACACATACTGCTATATATCTATCTAACCGATGACAACAATACTGCTATATATATATATATATATATATATATTGAGCCTCGCATGTTTTGCTTTTCACTTATCTTAGGCAAGTCTTATGTTATATTGATTTTTTTTATAGTCATATAGATTGCGCACATATTTATATAAAATTAGTATACAAATTGGAAAAAAATAGTAAAGAAAAAAACATACACTGAAAAATATAATATAATAGGTTAAATTATAATTTTGATCTCCCTAATTTCTCAAATTCATGATTTTAATTCTATTAAATTTTAATTGTAATATTTGGTTTCCTAATTTTATAAATTGATGATTTTGGTTCTCCTTAGCAAAATATCAATGTAGAGAGTTCATTTATATAAACTGTGTGATTGTTGTAGCAAATGTGTCCCAATGGAGAGGAGGATCTTAATTAATGTTATGGTTTATGCTTGTCTCTGAAGGTTATTCTTTCTTATGCAAATGTTCCGAGTGATGGGGGAGTATAAGATTATGTCCTATATTTGACAGTGAAATCTTAAAGGTTATGATCTAAATACACAATGTAACACCCCATTTGACACACACTTAATAATAAAAGAAATGGAGAGACCCAAACCCGTCCCTTAACATCAATGTAGCTTTGCCCCCTGTTAGTGGTGGAGTTAACATCTCACAAACTAAATCTTATTCATAGTGAATTTTGTCATGGTTGAACAAGTTGGAAATGGATAACATAATAGTGGTAGATGTACAACACACCTCGACATAACAAAGAGGTACATCAAAAGTCTTTATTTTGGTGTTGGTTTGCTTTGTTGTGGGTTGTTTATATGTTTATTTATGTGATTATGGATTGATGAATTGATTTGTTGATGGGTTTGAAAAAAAAAAAACTCGAATTGATTTTGCATTATAAGTCCTGATTAGTGGTTGCGAGGCTTGAATAATATTATAGTTTATAAAAAAAAACTCAAATTAAATCAATTTAATTCGACTCATTTTATATTGAGTAATAAAAATGCTGATCCAGCCTACACATTCATGGGTTAAACTGATTGGTCCATCAACTTACTTAAAATTAAAAAAATTAATATAAAATATTCAATAGAAAATTATTATTTTAAAAAAAAATAATAAATTCAATAGTTAGTAGAACTTTAAATAATCAAGGATTGCATTTCTTTTTAATTTCATGAGTTTAAAAATAAAAAATATTTAGCTAAAATCAATCTTCCACTAAATGTATCTAATATATTTTTTAAGATAATTGCAAAATCTAAAAAAATAAATAAATTCCGTCCGGCCCAGCCCAAATTCATGATGACCGAATTGCCCGTGGTTTTAATTTTCAATGCATTTTGACAGCTGCAGGTGGAAACTCTGCATGATATTAGACACGTAGAATACATTTTGAGTAGTAGTAGTAGAAACTAGAAAGTGTTATTTACACGTTGCTAACTTGGACAGCTTCACCAAGCATAGTGCTCTTTCTGCCACGTTTACTCACATCTTTTTTTGTTGAAGTACACATTCTACTCACTTAAAATTTGAAAATAATAATAATAATATAACTTATAACAATTATAGTATTATATTTAATATCAATATTATTTGTAATTTTATTAATATTTTACAAATTAAATATAAATTTCAAGATATTACAAAATGAAAAAATATATATGAATACTTTAAAAAAATATAAGAAAATCTAAATTGTTTATATATTTATTTAAATTTGTTAGAATTTTTCCTGAAATTTTTAAACCAATAGAAAATTTATCTTTGGAATTTCTTGAAAATTTATCTGTTGATTTTTAAGTTTGCAGCAAAGTTATAAGCGAATTTTAAATCTGCAAAAAAATACCTAGGAATTTTCTACAGTTTTTTTTCCAAAAAAAATAAAATTGATTGAAAAAAAATTGTAAGAAAAATTATCAAAAAAATCAAAGAATTACCTGCAGATTAAAATCTACATGAAACTTTTTTAAAAAAAATTATACTAAATTCGCAGAAAACCTTCACATAATAGGAGAAATTTTTATTATTATTTATTTTAACATGACACTGTCGCTTACTACAATAAGACTTCTATATAGTTTTTTTTTTTAAAAAAAAAAAAAAACTTCTATATAATATCATGACATTATAAATATCTCATTAAAAAAAATGACATTGTGAATATTATATAAAGTCAAGGTGTATAAGTACTGCAACATCGTATTAATTAAAACATATTATAATTTAAAATATTCATATCTTATTAATTTTACCGTGCAATATAAGGGTTATATCAGCTCTATCTATTTAACATACATCATCATATAAATCTAATAATCTATGGAGATGACGCTGAAAACGTTGTAGACGTTGTATGAGGAAGCATATCACTATATATCTGGACAGGTTATCCTTTAAGATCCCTAGGAGGATCATGATTATTAAAATTGACAAGCAAAATTTATTTCATGCATGTGTAGCCAGCCTCATGTTTAAATGTTTTGACTTTGGAATTCAAATTAATTGAGGTGGAGTTTATTATAAATTGCATTTCATCAATCACTATGTGAGATATCTTATACTTTTGTAGCAAGTCAAACAAATCCATTCAAATGTGTTATATATGTTTGCTTCGTCCTTCAATTTTCTATCTGTTGATGAGTATTTCCATAAATCTCACTACTGGATATATTTTTTAAAATTCCTAGCGTCAAGAGAAAGAGAAGGAAATAAACGTTGCTCCATAGAATTCTGTCGAGTTGGGATTGGAGGTAAATATAATCCAAACTAGATATGAGTATGTTTGGAAATCATGTAAAAAATTATTTTTGAAACAAAAGTATTTTAATAAAAGGATGAGAACTTTTATTTTTTTTCTTAATTTATGGTTTTTACCTGATTTGATGTAACTTGTTTGAATTTAGATCAAGTTGAGCTGAGTCTCAAAGTACTCAATTAAAATGGAAACATAAATACCAAATAAGGGAAATGAAAAAATAATTAGAAAAAATTGTGTCACGCCCATTATACTCTAAATACTCCGGTAATATATCAAATACTTGTTAATTACTGTTATATATTAATATCTCACTCAATTTCGTCACAATAAACTAAAAGATAGAAATTATTTTGCTATGGAACAAGTAGATTAACTAGTATGGGAGTGTTCCAGCTTAATTAGAAATCTTAAGTCTGAATCTTAAATATGTAATTGTGATAAATATTTAAAGAAAATATTTTGTCACCTATAATAATTTTACATGATAAATTAAAGATGTTCACAATACTCATAACGGAATAAAATGATTTATTTTAGATTCAAAATATACTATCACAATAAAAATAAATAAACAAGTATCCGAATATCAACTCTTGAAGCATACAAAGCTTTTCAATTTGGTAAAGACTTCATGTTCATAACGAAAGTCAATCTTAATTTCAAATTCTTGATGAGTGGAAGCAATATATATTTAAATTAAACTCCTTGATATTTTTCAGTCAATGTACCGATACATAAGAGAAGGTGTGATTTATAAGCATACTGGGATGTCATCTTATAGCCCACGAGATGCAATTTCTGATCTTATCTTTTATTTTTGGTAGAAATTTTATCTAATAAAACAAATTAATTTAAAAAGTAGAGTTAAAGAGAAGAGACAAGAGTTTAGGGAGAATGAGAGTCGTATGTATTTTTTCTAAGAGGAATAATTTATTTATAGAAACAAAAGATAGTTGAAAAGTTATAAAAGATAAATAAAAATAAGAAAAGATCATAAAAGATATTGAAATAGATATGAACAACCACAAAATTCACAATAGTTTCTCCTTGATCAATCTTCATTATTTAAGAATATTTTTCATTAAAACCTTATTAGGAAAAATCATGTGAGATAAAAAAACCTAGTGAAAAAAAGAAATAGTACATCATTCTTCAATGTGTTATCACTTGCCTTATTAAAAACTTTGTCAAAAAAATCTAATCAGACAAAACCATGACAAAATGAAAAAAGAATAATAATCATTACTACAAAAAAGACATTTAACATCTATTAAAAAAGTTTGTTAACATCGATTTTGAACTGATATTGTATTTAGCGACGTTGAAAATTAACATCGATTTTGAAACCAATGTTAACATACCATTATAGAAGGGTATTCCAAAAGGTACAATGTTTATTCCTTGGGTGAGAGGGAGAAAACTCGTTAGAGTAGGCAAAGGGATTACTACTTCTAAAATTGAGTGAGCACAACTAGTGTTGTGTGATTCCAATAATAGTTACTATTAAGGGTGTGAAGCCTACAAAGAGGTTTTTTTGAAAGTATACTCGGGTAGAGCATGCATAAGCTTAGGGAATAATAGAGTTTAAGCATAAATAGGCTTTTAGAAAGAATACTTGCGTAAAATCCTGAAGAGACTTTTCGAAAAAATACTTAAGAGGAACCTATAGAGACTATAAGAAAAAAAGAATATCATGGTTGAGTGCTTAGTCTTAGTGGATAAAGCCTTCAGGTGTAGGTACTAGATGTAGTCTCTAAGTTCGGGTGAACCAGTATATATAATTTCTTGGTGTGTTGATTCATTTCTTATTGTTTCTCATTTATTTTAACTAATTACTCAACATATTTTTAATGAACTGGTATATTGTGAATTTCATTTAGACTTAAATACAACTTTGGTCTTCCTATTTTGTTATATCCGTAATTTTGATCATTCTATTTTAAAATAGAGACATTTGATCCTCCTATTTTAAAAATCCAATATTTTGGTTGAATCCTTAATTTTGCCTATATTTATTTCTTTTATTTCTTACATTTTAATCAATTAAATAATTTATTGATGGTACTTAAATGAATATTTAGAACTAGGGTTTAACATGACCAAAATAAATTAAATGAAACTCAGGTAAAATTGAGTTTGAACAAAAAAAAAGTAAATTTCCTAAAATAGTAGATCAAATATCTCTATTTAAAATAGATGAAACAAAATTATGGATTGAACAAAATATATGGGCTAAAAACATACTTAAGTCTTTTAAAGATTTGTTACGATATAGTATCATTTTGGATTGGCCCCATCCATGTTCATTTGTATTTTATTTCCAATTTTAAATTATATTCTCTAGTGTGGGTGGGCGATTGGGGTTGTTGAGCCTTCTAAGTTGGTGCTGCCACCTTTTTTTCGCTCAACCTCCTTGACTAGGGATGATAAAAAAATCAGTGTCAGCTGATAAAATTCACAATGGATATGAAACAAGTAGTGTAATGGATATCCACTACTCATGGATATGGGTATTTTCAGCTACTCGTTAGTTAGCGAGGCGAAGGCGAATATAGTAGTACCCACACATGCAAGTATCTACTACTCGTAGAATAACCCAAGTATCTTGATATATATATATATATATATATATATATATATATATATATATATATATATATATAAAGAGAGAGAGAGAGAGAGAGAGAGAGAGAGAGAGAGAGAGGGGGAGGGAGGGAGGGAGAGTTTGAACTTATTTTTAAAGAGACTAATGTTATTTGAAGTTATGCATAGAACATGTTTTAAAGAGTGTAATTCTTGTGGAATTGTTCAGCATTATATAATTTTCTTTATTTTGCTAAAAAAAATATTTTTTTTTTAGTTTTTTGACAAAAATCCTCAAGTTTACAAAATTTTGCGGGTAGTTACATACACAGGTACCCATGGGTTCATGAGATGGACACAAGCAAATATTTTAGCTCATAGAGTTAGGTACTACCTAGCCCGCCCATGCCGTTGTCATTCCTACCCTAGGCCTCTTCATTAAAAAAAGCAACTTACATAAATCTCCCTTGAGATTTGCTCTATTTACACATGTCTACTCTCCTTTTAAAATCATTACATTAACACCCCTACAGTAACGATGTTAAGCTGCCGTTTGAAAATTAAAATATATTTACATTAAATTTTAATTCATTTTTAAGAAAATTCGGAATCGTTCCTAATGTTTTAAAAATGTTACACATGTACCCCTTGAGGTTGTAAACATGTTCCACACAACCCCCCCCCCCCCCACCATCTTTTACAAATAATACACGTGTTCTCCTTCTATTATAAAAAAAAATTACACCTAATACCCGTCATTCCTCTCACTCATTGAAATGTAAGAGAAATAAAGTAGAATAGTTGAACATCATAAAAAACAAAGGAAGAAAATGCAAATAATAGTGTCTCATCTCATGAACCCCATGAATATTACACCTAATATTCCATGAATATTACACCTAATATTCCATGAATATTAACCCATGAAACACAAACTAACTTCAGCTTCATCTTATTCAGCAATAATAGTGTCTCATAAAGATTCACTAATGGTATGCCAAAAATAGAAGTTTTAAATGAAGGAAGAAAATACGAATAATTTCAAGATTAAAATTTTAATAAAAATCATGTTTCTATTATGTGATCTAAACAATAAACGAAGTTAACGATAAAAGGGTGTAAGTGTTACAAGACCACATAATCTAAGAGATTTTATGTAGTGTAAAAAAAAAGGAAAAACATATGTAAATAGTGTAAATTTCATAGGAGGTTGTTGTAATTTGGTTAAAAAAAATAGTATGATTTTTTTTGCTGAATTAGTATATTTTTTATAATTGTTTAAAGTAACAAATTTATAGGTTATAACTTTTTTATAATTAGATTACTAATCAAACTAATAAATTATCAGTTAAATAATTCACCCAAATTAATTAGTTTGACCAGTGATTCAATCATTCAATTCAAATGCCCTTATCGAGTAGTGTGTGACAATGACATTTTCCAGACTATAAAACATAGGAATGATTCGACTCCATAACCATAAGAATCTATTCCTTCCGGTTAGTCTTCAAAGGCTCGGATAAGTATTATTGTCATCCTAACGTAGTCATTATCATCCTTATAATTGTGATTATTGCTTTTGCAATTATTTATTTCCACCAAATCTATTTCATATATGTGTTCATTATTATTATATGAGTCGGTCTGACTTACCATCCGTACATATGTTTGTGAATTGTGACACGATCGCAGAACTTACCAGCTATATTGTCATATTCTCAATTTCCAATGTCCAATGTGTATACGGTTAAATTAAAATAAATTTTGTTTGAATTGTTTCTTACTAGAGTGTGAGGATTTTTTTATTTATTTTTAGAAGCGTGTATTGTTTAACTTGCATTATTTTACGTAAAGTTCAACTTACATGTTAAGTTGTAAAAGAAATTGTATCAGCAATTTTATGTTATTTTTATATTGGCATTGGATTTTAAAACACAAAACCCTTTCTTATCATGAAATATACAGACCTTTTTGAATTGTGGCTACAAGTTATTTCAACTTTTCTTTTTCTTGTTCTCTTTTAGGCTGAAGCTCATGTCTGATAGCTTATATACTATTTGCTTTGTGCCTTGGTTTCTTTTCCTCCTTATTATAGTTTGGATTGTAATAAGTTTTTATTATTAAAAGCTGTGATTAATTAAATCCTTATTAGTAGTATATACGTTTTGGACTTTGAAAGTTATTTGACTGAAGTACTCCATCAATCTTGAACCATGAGCTCATATCTTTGAAAGTTATTTTATCTGTAAAGAAAATGAGAGATTGAAAGAACCAAAACAAAATAATTCAAGATATATTTTATTGTATTTTTTGTATTTATTAATTATTTTATTTTATTGTTTATTACATCACATGGTTGTTATTTTATTCTTATATGCAGAACAAATAAAGTAATCACATGATTTTTCATTGCGGTATATTCCCAATCTCAGCTAACCAAATTTAACATAAAGATCATAAATAAAGGAGAAGTTGGAGGAGGCACCGGCATAGCATGAATGCAAAAAATAAAGTGGACCCATATGTTAGGCTAAGTTCATAACCCTCAATAATTGAACTCGAAAAATAAAAGTGTGGAGGGATTTTTTCTTGTCTTCCATTAGAAAGATATTTTATCAATATATATCCATATTGGTGCCTTGCCCTTTCTCTAAAAGAAAAAAAAAAATCTTTTATCATCGATACAAATTTTACATTTTTTTTGGGCACCTTTCATGGTCATATCATAGCAACCTGGCTTGGCTTTCTCTACCTTCCCCTTCACATGATCCCACACCAAGTGGCCCCTTAAATAAATGTTCAAAACCTTGCATGAACATTAAAATAGTCACAACTAACGAACACCTTTTTTTTTTTTTTAATTTGTTTCTCGAAGAAGAAAACGCGGGTTCTAGGATGACCCATGACGTATAATTTTTTTTTATCCATACAAAGATAAAAACAAATTTAATCTGTTCTAATAATTACAATATTATTATTATTATTATTATTATTAATCATATTATTATTATACATTTGAGTTTGGAATTTATAATTTTAAAAGTGAATTTCTTACTCTTCATTTTTTCAATTTTAAAGGTGTATTTCACGACTATATCTCTATAATTAACTAAAAAATATTCGTCAATAATCTTAATTTACTTTTTTCTTATATTTAGTTGTATATGTAATTTTTTAAACTATTTATTTTAATTTAAAATAACCTTATATCATAATTCGGATTATCTACTATTATAAATCTAAAGCATAATTTATATATTTAAAAAATATTTATTTATTATAAATTGTAATTATAATATAATTTTAAATTTAAACATAGTCCTAAGGAAGTAATTACATTAAATATGAATAAAATAATAAGTTATATTAAATATTTGGAAAAGAATAACTTTACTTCTTCTATCAACTACTCAATTCGAATAAATATATTTTTCATTAAAAAAATATATTTATGATCTACACTAAAAAGTACACGAAATTAAATATTATTATTAAATAGAAATGGATTTGCATATTTGCACTTGGCAAATTGCAGTTCAGTTTCTGCTTGCGGCCAACCAAGCAGCAATAAACGCAAACTTACAAACTGGTTTATTCTCAAACACTTTCTTTTTCTCTCTCTTCAAGCTCTCTCCCTTCTTCTATACGATACGAAGTTTCCTCTATCTTCTCTTCTCTGAGGGTAGCTTTGATTCATTGAAGGTTTTTCCTTCACCAACTTTCCAGAGGAAGAAAGTGACTTGATTTCTGGGCCTGCTCGTTTTATTACTGAGGTTCTTTTCTTTTTCACACAACCTCTCTCTCTCTCTCTATATCTGTGTGTCGGTGTTTTTTTTGTTTGGTAGGTGAAGATGAATGGTACAGTGGGGTTTGTTTGTTAGTTCGGAAAACGTGTAAAAAAAAATCTTTTTTACGTTATTGTTCTTGTTGAGGGTGTCCTTCATCAAGTTCAAAACTTTCATTGACCCTTTTTCTTGTTTAATAAAGTGACTTTATAAGAAGAAAATAAATAAGCTATTCAACAGACGGTCTTTGCTCTAACTAATCAAAATCTTCCTTTCTCTGGTGAGTGTGTGTTCTTCTTCAAAGTGGTCATGTTTGGTTTGGTTTGGTTTGATTGGGATTTAAGAATTGGGTAGCATGCTGTGCTTTCTAGTCGAAGACTTTCTATTCTTCCATCTTGATCTTGAAGACTTTTTTAGCTATGCAATTTGAATTTTGAAGCACTGTTGACATGTTTTTTTTTTTATAAAAGAAATTGCATAAGGGTGGGATTTTGTCGTATTTGCCATTTTTGAATGCTTCCTATTGAGCCAAATGGTTTGTTTGACCTCTGTTGAATATTCTTCTTTCAATTTTCAGCTCCATGTAATGCAATTTGCTTAATTTTGTTCCTTCCTTCCTCTCTAATGAGATGGATAAGAGGAATCCGGTTTATGTCAGAATTCATATATATATATCAATAGATGGTGTGATTCAATGGAAACTTGATTGGAATTATTATGTTTGAAAAGCTTATAACTAAAACTTGTTTCCATCATGTAGAAAGCTAGTGGGATAGCATCCAATCCAATGCTATCATATGACAATTATGATTTATTGGGAAGTACATTGACTTGAACATAAGATATGAAAAACCTCAAAAGCTATATCATGATCGTTTAGACGATGGCTCGTTGATTCGACTTTCAGTCAATGTTCAATCACTGTTGTGTATTCCATAGTCAAATAGAAATTGTGAGCCATGTAGAGTTTATTTTGTGTTCTGTTACGGTATATTTCATATTGGAAGTGCCTTGAGATTATCTCCTTTTGCTAAGTCAACTTCATGTTTCACTTGTAATTTGTAATTAGTAAAGAATTGACAAATGCAAAAATGCCAATTTGTTTTCTTGGTATGTGGTCCTGGATATGAAAATATCAAGTTGAGTTTCAATTTCATTTATTTATTTTGGTGAAGGAGTTTCAACTTGATTTGACATTGGGGTTTTGCAGAAACCAAATACATGATACTAAAAACTCTAATGGAAGAAAAGCAGTTAGATTTTAATCAGCCTCTTTTATCGGTAAGGCGAATTTCATCAACAGCGGCCTCTGAAAATGACAATAAAAGAAAACCTGATAAATCAGTGCGGAAACGACCTCCTCTTCCGTTTTACAAATCAGAGTTAAAATCAGGTCCAGTGACTAACCCTGGAACTGTTCCTTTTGTATGGGAGAAGACTCCTGGAAGACCTAAGAATGAAAGCAAACTACAAACAAGGGCTGTCGAACGGCCTTCCGTTGCTCCAAAGCTTCCACCCGGGAGGGTTTTGAAAGTTGAACAGCAATGTTCTGATAAAGTTCCTAAAGGTGCATCAGTTACTCAATCCAGAACAGGAAGCAGTGTTTCAGATTCTCCGCGTACTGGATCTCTAGATAATAAAGTGACAAAACATGAAAGCCCCCAAGAAGTAATTGAGGAAAAGGAAAGTTCTGGTTCAGATGATGAGGATGAGAACTATCTAGATGCTCTTGATACACTTTCTAGAACTGAATCATTCTTCATGAGCTGTAGTGTGAGTGGTTTGAGTGAATGGGATGATCAAGAGGTCCAACTATCAGGAAATTTTTCAACAGATCAACAGGCACGTGATTTCATGATTGGCAGGTTCTTGCCTGCAGCAAAGGCAATGGCTTCTGAAACACCTCAAATTCAGCACAACTCTAGGAAGCCACTTGTTACACAAGAACAACCAAAACAGGCATGGAAGGTAGTTAGTGGAGCGAATTCCCGTCCCCTTAATCCAAAATGGCAAAAGGTTTTGCCGCATTATGCTCAAGATATTGGTAGGGAAGAGAGCGAAGATGAAAGTGATGATAATGATGGATATGAAAACAATGCACCCAAAGTTTGTGGGCTATTTCCTCGGTTCTGCCTTTTGAATCCAGTTCCAGGATTAAGAATGGAGGGTAGGATTCGAAGTTCTACATTTCATGGAGTGCAGAGTAAATCAATTACTTCTCACAGAAGAACTGCAAAAGAGGTATTAGTTTGTCCCTACCTAATACATACCTTTATTTTGTTTTTGTTATTATTTCACTTTAGACTTTATTATCATTTTGTTCACCTTTTTCTTTTGCAGCATGGTAGAACTGCTACTAATGGGAAAAAGTCAGTAAACTCCCAGTCTGGTTATACAGAAGAGAGAGATTTTCTGAGTACTGCAGAAAAATCTAAGCATGATATTGATCCACATCGTAGAGCTTGCAGCAAATCATCAGCCTCTGAGAGCACCGAATTTGAATCAAGTTGTGAAAGCCCTGTTGTTGAGAAAACTCTATATGTAGATTCTGTACATAAGGTCAAATCTTCAGACACCAATATCAGAGGGGATGATTTTGATACTCTAAGAAAAGACACTGACCTTGATAAAAGCCTTTCTATAGATTCTTCAATTGAGGATAGCAAACCCTTGGGTATTGTGGATGAGAAGGAAGTATCAGAACCTAAAAGTTCAGCTTCTCTTGATTCATCTCTCCCCGTTTGTTCTGATAATTCAAATAACAATATGCAAATGGAAATGAAAAATCATTCCAGCAAAATATGCCCAGAAAAGCAAGAGTTGACAAAGCCTGATTACCAAGGAAGTAACTTAGATCGCGATTTGGTTGCAATCTCAAGTCCAGATATGGTTGCATGCAAGAAAATAGAGTCTGAAAGCAAAGATTTTAGCACTAAGGAAAGTTCTAATGGCCTAATTAAGAATCCTGTTTCAATGAGAAACAGGAAATTTGCCAGTGATGTGAAATTTGATTCAAAGTGCCAACAAGCTACCAAAGTGGTTGATCAAGAATGCACTCTTGGATCTAGTGAGGATCCTAGTAATTTGGCTAGCTCAAAGGTGGTGGGTGACACAAAGATCAACTTAGAAAGTCAATTGCGGATGAAGTTGAGCCATGGAAAGACTTCAAATGCAAGCTCTTCAAAGCTTCCTCTTGCCCTTCCTTCACCAAAAGCTCCTTCAGAGTCTTGGCTTAAGCGCACATTACCAACAGTTCCTTCGAAGAGTATATCTTTACGCTCTAATCTTGCTACCTACTTCCATGCACCTGTTAAAACTTCTGAAGTTAATCATGGGCATCTTCAGTTTGCTCAGGTAATTTAGTGAATTGCATCAAATGCCAATCATTTGGTAGGGTCGTGTATAGACATTTTGGAGTCCAAGAGAAAAATGTTAAAGGGATCTTTTTTTTACAAGAATTTTAAAGAGACTTAATATATTATATAAATAAAGGAAAGTTAATAGGGATTTATTTTTTTGGGATAAATAAAATATTTTAAATGTGATATTGGTTAATTTTTAAAAAGAGGATATTGATTGACTAATTTTTAAGAAAGAGAGATTCTAAATTATTTTATTTTGATTAGTTAAAATATGGATTTGGGATGAGTTAAAGGAAAGTTAATAGGGATTTATTTTTTTGGGATAAATAAAATACTTTAAATGACATTAATTGTAATATTGGTTAATTTTTAAAAAAATGATATTGATTGACTAATTTTTAGAGAAGAGAGAGATTCTAAATTATTTTATTTTGATCAGTTAAAATTTATTAATAGTTAGTAATATAAAAATTTTAGGGACCTAAAATTTTTTTTTTTTGGTTCTTAAGCTGATGCCTAATTTGTCTTGCATCTTGCACGGCCGTGATTTGGTATGGACTATAATGTCATAATGTGGTATCTTCATGCTTATATTCCTATAATTTTTTTCAGGAACTACTCCCACCCATTCCAGAAGCATGAATTTTCCGGAGATATTAGGCCATTGGTTATTTGATTTGCTTGGTGAAATGTGCCACGTTTTCTTAGTGTAATTATTTGTTCTTAGGATTCTCATTCTACAGCTTGGTCCCCCTTTTGCTTTTTTATATATATACATGAGACAGTATACTACTCAAAAGTGTAAATCACAGTTGCCCTTTTTGTCTTGTAAATGTAATAAGTTGTTTCAACTAAAATTTATCACTATAAATCACAACAACTTTAAGGTGATTTGTTCATGTAATAATATCAGGGCAAAAGACCTTTTGCTTAAAAAATTGTTGTTTCTGAGATACTGCTAAGAATAAATTTGTAATGATGATAATGGTGGTCCTGCTCTTCAATTGTGGAGTAAACTACTTTTACTATTGATGCGTCATGAAAATCAAATATTATTGACAGTGATCCATGTGATTTGCTGTCAAAGTTATTACTGTGCCAATGATTCTTAAAATTGGATTTGCTTCAGCAATGACTAATCTAACATCAACCTTGTGCACAGTTTTAGAAGTGCTTCATGAGGGAGGACCTGCTCCCTCAAATTTATATGGCAGCAGAATTTTTCTTCGAAAATGTGGCCCAACTAGCTTGGACACACAAAAGGAAGACAAAAGGACAATAAGTATTGCAAATATGATCAAATCCATGTCAACAATTAGGATGACATTTGAATGGCATTAAGATTTGAATGTCAACAATCAGAAAGTTGTTGTTTCGTGCACCTTCAAGTTGCTTTCTGCTTCTCTTTTTTTGGTTTCTGGTGGAATGTAAATTTATATTCCAAAATTATTACATATGTTGGCTTCTGAAATGGCCAATTCAAAAGGTAAAATATTCCAGAAAGGGTGTAGGAAGCAATATAGAGGTGCAGGAACCAATTAGAATGGCGTTCCTTGGCACACAAAATATAACTAAAATAATGTTGCTGGCATCAACTAGTAAACATTCGCGTGTATTACAAGCGTAATCTAAAGTCCAGACACTAAAAATAAAATAAAAAAGTAGTAAAAAATAAAGTTTAAGTAAAGTTAGCTAAATAATTAAAATTAACTAAGAAAGGAGTTAGAGTAAGTTGGTTTGAATAAAGTTATGTTTGGTTTAAATTCACTTCTGGCATAATTTGTTATAAGATCATGGTATGAGTGAAGCAACAAATGCTTGTTTCAGCCTTTTTTCCAGTGTTATCATGATTTTATGGATTAGAGTCCATTTTTACTTGTTATCCAAACATACTATTTTAATAAGTTTGGGCATTGTGAATTCTTTTATTTACTCAATTGAATATTAATCCATTATTATGATGATTACATATTTGAATAGAATATATGAGGTGATTTGAGAATTGAGTGGCGGTGAGGAACTTGTGGATTCCCTATGATTTGGCCAAGTGAACCATTGATAAAAAAAATGAATTATTAATGATGATGATGATTGTGGAAAATAGAAATGAACTATTGATGAGGTTGTTCTTTTTTCTCTCTCTCTCTCTCTCTGATATACTGTTGATAAGGGTATAATGGAAAGGATCGGAAAAAAAATGAATCAATGCGGATTTTCCGGAGAGATTATGGAACTATAGGATTGATGTATTGTTCATTTTCACACTTAATAATCTCTATTCCAATGTTCTAAAATATAAATGAAATACACCAGTAAAGTAACAACCACATTTGTTTAATATAAGAATTTCTAACATTCACTCATCCCGATAATAATATTAAATGTGTTTGTTTTCCCGTTCAATATCCTCAAACGGATGTTTAAGGAGAAATATTCCCTAGACTGAAATATAAGAAGAAGAAAAAATGAATTTCACCCATAAATAAAATTAATTAATACCATTTAATTTTAATAAACTTTCTAGAGTACTCTTTACATTAATTACCTAAGAAAAAAATTATTAAAAATAAAAGTCCAATTAAATATAGGATATTTTAGAAATACTACCGTTAAATGAAAAAATAATTAAAGTTTATTTATATTTTACTCCAACATACGTTGAACTTTTTTTTTATTTATACTTTGAAGGGAGTAACAATTTTGTTGCTTTTCATAAAACAGTACTTTGGAACACATGTTCACAAAAAAAAAAAAAAATGGTAAAACAAACCTAACGTGAAACTTTGAATCTCTCCTGCATAATTGTACCATATACACGTGTTAATAAGAATTGGCTCAACTTATAAATTGACATCTATAAATAATGGTATGATTTTATATTGATAGATCTATACAGCATTAACTTATTTTTCAAATATTTAATCTACATTTATTATTTTTATTTATCTTTTTCTTCTTATTACATCACCTATTATGCTTACACATTTTCTCATTAGGGATCAAGTACTAATATTTTGGATGTCCAAAAATTATTTTTGATACATATATATTTATTACAAGTCTTTACTGAAGCTCGAGATAAATCTTTACTTTTAATGGTGATGTCATCCTCCTTTGTGAAACATGTTTTTCTTTGGGAAAAAATATATAATATAATACTATCTAAAAAAAAAAGTTGTTCAACAATAGTACGAAAACGTTTACACGAACACAATGTGAAAGACGTGTTCCTTGATTTTTGACTGATTCTACAATTTTCTCTCATTCCATTATTTCATATACTTGACCAGTTGACCACTTGTATCTGACCACCTCGTTTGGATTCTTACCAAATTTTTTGGAACCATGTAGCATCACTCGTAAGTAAATTAGCCTACCAAAGAATATGCAAATATGTTAAAAAGAAAATAACCACTATTATTCTTCTTATGGAAGAGTACATCCTTGCTTCTAAAAATTATACTGTGTGTATGCAACTAAGTTAGGGATAATAATATACCCTCAAAATAAAAGTAGAAGATAATATATATATATATATATATATATATATATATATATATATATATATATATATATATATAACTCAGTAGTCGGTTAGACCATCTCCAACGTAAGATACTCATTAGCTAGATTTCTTAGGATAAGAAATGGTTTTTTTTTTCTTTCTTGGAGCAAGTCTAGTTGACAAAATAATATAAATAATGTATTTTCAAAGTTTCTTAAAATTAAAATAAAAATATAAAAAAATGAGTTGTTTGATATTTTTATCATTGAAACAAAATTGTATACAAGTGTCTTAAATCTAATGTGACATTATAGAAATCACCTAAATTAATTTCTTATGCATGCTTTAAAATATTCAAAGTGGATATTTAAGTTTTTGATCATTAGAGATAGCTAAATAAACTAATTCTCCAAGTGCATGGCAGCTTGATCAAGGATTTGAACCGATCGGAGTCTATTGAGTATTATTGACCTCTATGGTCCACTAAGATCGTACCAACTTGTACCAAATACTATTCATACAAAAGTGTTTGTTTTAGCTTGTGTATGGTTGGCATTTAGTGATTATTTATTTAGATTTTTCTTCTTTTAAGTCCATTATTTTAGTGTTTTTATGGGTAATTCATGAGTTTTTTTTTTATGTAACATTTCCTTTTATAGTTTTCAAGTTTACCTTGAGATCATTGGGATATATTTTTAAGTTAATAATAGTCAGGAGAGGGACATAATTTTTATTTCACATATTTTAATTTTAATTTAAAGTGTAAGCTAATTTTAATTATTTTTCTTACAATATTTTGTGCATGTTACGAGTACCATTAAATTTTTATTAATGTACCTTTCTATAAAAATAATTATAAAATTGATAAATAATTTGAGATGCAGTAAAAGTGTATTCCATCATATGAAGTGTTTCATAACATTTTTCATTTAAAAAAATTAGTCAGCAAGAATTTCATATATGGCAATTGATCGTGATTGACTTGTGATTCTTTAATCAATGTATGAGATTTGATGACAAATTTATAACTGAAATTTAGTAAATCTTATTTAAAATATTTTAAATGTTAATAAATTTAAAATAATGGAAAAGTATGTTAGAACATGTTACTAACATTTTTCATAAACGATTGAAATTTAGATAAGCTATATTATATAAAAAAATATTAATAACATGCTCTTTCTTTATGATTAGATAAAATTTATTAAAAATTATAAAATTATGTATGTCTTATACTTTAAATTCAGCGTTATATTTATAATTTTATAGTTTCTAATATATTTTAATTAATAATAAATAATGTATTGAAAAAGTGTACTTGAGAATTTACTAATTAATACTTTTCTTACACTTTAGGCCAAATCCGATATTAATAGCAATAAAGTTTGGTAGTTAGGTCTTTTAAATACAAATTTGATTATTGGTGATAGTGAAATTTAAAAGTCATTTCGATTATTTTTATAGTTAGAATAAAATATTTTCAATCTTCAATTGAGAAATATTTATACAAAAGGTAATAATATTGTAATAATATAACTTCTAATTATATTACTTATGATATACAATTATATTGTGATTGTTATATAGAGTAACGTTTTATTAATTTAAATTTATACTATTATTATATGATTTTAATTCTTACAACATTTGTTTTTTGACGGGGAGTCATGGATTAACAAATACAATGTGATCTGCCAAATCATGCCATGCTATGTTTGTCATTCCTCGTTTATATGTTATTATTTTTTCTGCAACTTTTATCAATAGTAATTTTTTATTACTATTTCTAATATACGTAATATAATAATAAAAAACTTAATACTATAATAATATAAAATAAAACTGAATTAGACAATATTAGAAAATATATAGAATAACAATAATAAAGTAGTATATAAAATACAAAAAATCACGTATATAAATTATTGAAATCATAAAATATGATCAGGAATTAAAAAAAAGTGTACACAATACTATAAAAAAACAGGAAAAACAGAAGATATAAACAATATTATATAATCATGAATATTAATAAGCTGATATTATATAATTCAAAAAATCATATACATAATTGAAATAATATTGCAAGAGTAAAAGAAAGAAATACTAATGAATGGTATTGTTAAAAATAAAATTAGTAGAATTTTTAAATAGTTTTAATTTTCTAACTAAATATTATGTAAAAAATATAAAATAATTATATTATGATATTATAATATTTAATAATTTTAAAATCATGCATAGAAAGGCAAATAACGTGTGTGACTATTACATTAGCACCTATTATTATTACTATTATTAGTTTTTATCCGTAGGATGCATGAGTTAAACAGTTTGTTTATGTATTTATAGGATTAATTTGAATTAAATAGTATTCATATAAGAAAAAATATTTTTATTTAGGTTGTGTTTTATTGAATTATTTGTTTTCCGTGATAGAGAAAATTTTCTGTTATTTCATGATTTGTTTAACCATATAATTTGTAGGCAAATTCTATAAAAAAAATTAAAAAATAAAAGTTAACATACTTGTAATTTAAATTTAAATATATATTAAAATAAAAAATACATGTACAAACAAGATTACCATTTTCTATTGTTATTCTTGATTGCATTAATCTCATTCAAATGCACAATTCATGATTTTTTCAATTGACAATTTTATATTAGTTGTGATCATGAAATCCGTCTAACAAATTAAATGATTGACAACACTAAATATGGTAAACAGTCTTTGGAGATGGATAACCTCAACCAATTTTAATCTTTGACTATGATGTTAAAATCTTTTCTACTAAAATAGTTAAACTTTAATCGAACATCGTTAAGTAACTTATAATGCTTTAGAAGATTTTTTAAATCATACATAAAATAACCATTATGCAAAATTTTAAGAAAAAAATTTCAATTTATATGCACAAAATAATGGCATAATCAAAATAATAATAGTATTTTTATTTACCTTAAAACTCAACAAACTTTAATGTTATTTGTGATTTAGAACTTAGGATCTCATGTTATTAAAATGACCGTAGATTTAAAAGGAAAAAAAAACGATCTTATTAAGATTATATGATTTTTGAATAATTTTTTTGTGTGATTTTTTTTATAATTTTTTTTCATTTGAATTACGATTAGATAACAAGATTAGATAACAATATATAATTGTATATTCACTTAAAAATGTGTAATTAACCCAAATAATTAACTCAATGGTGTAAGATATTATTAGGTTCACATAAAAGAGAACAATTTATATATTTAACGAAAAAACTTATATTCGATTTTTAGTATGAGTAAAATTTTCTTGGGCCAGTGACAATTACTCAACACGAACAGGGTTAGTCTCTAAACTAGTGAACTGAGATAAACTTATTATCTTGAACTTAGGACAAAAAAAATTATATAGTTGCATATTATTCATTTAAATATCTAAAACTCTTCTTCATATTAAGTTATGAGTTTAATGTCTATGCTGATATTGGAAAATAATTTTATACTGTCATTCAATTCAATCACAAGTTACTATTGAAAGTAATTTTAAAATAATTATTTTAAGAGTTAATAAACTTAACAGATGAATTATGATTAGATGATTATGTAAAATTTTTTATGCTTTAAGTATATAACTTTTTTTTTTCTTAATTTACTGTTTCATTTTTTACTCAGAATTTATTGTTTCATTTTGAGTAAATATAAACATTTTTTTAGTTATGTAAATTAATATAGAAAGTAAAAAAAGAGAGAAGAATATAGGGTAATTAAGAAAAGGAGAAGAAGTGAAGAATAGGGAAGAATTGTTGATTTCACGTGGAAGTAAAGACTTACTACAATTTACAAAGACTAGAATAGCAAAGTCTTATACTAGCTGGTCCCCAAATTCTCTCTCGCTCTCGCTCGCACGTGACCTCTCTCAACTCGTCTCTCTCTCCCAATTCCAAACCCAAGCAAAGGCCCATCGCTTTCTCCTTCCGTCAATCCTAAACCCAAAAAACCATCAAATCCCTCTAATTTCCATCATCACGCTTCCTTTCTGTCTTTTTCCCCCACACCCCTTATTATTATCATCACTGCCCCCGTGCGTGCCTTGCTATAAAACCCCCCAAACAGATTCATTCACATTTAAATGCTATTGGACGACACGCTGTTTCTGCGCTCAAATGCTCGGATCTCTCGCCGGTACAAAACACCTTCTCTCTCTCTCTCTCTCTCTCTCTCTTCTTCGTCAACGCGTTCTTCGCTTTTAGTCTTTTCGTCTTGGCGGCAATTTGAATTCCGTTACTGTTTGTTTGTTCATTCGTGATGCTTTCTTTGGTACAATCTAATGTTCGTTTTTCTCTTTCTTCCTTTCTTTCTTTTGCTTGTTGCCGATTTGAATCTTGGAGTGAATGAACTTGAGTCTGCGTGCAATGTAGATGCTATCTTTTTTTCTAGCTCGGTTCTCAATTTTGGAAATTAGATTCGTTGTATGGATTAGCTTTGAAATTGCGATGCGAGGTTTTCCGTTTTCGCCTCTGCTTCTATAGTTGAGACTTGAGAAGACTCTTTTATAGTAGTAGGCGGTTTCTGAATCCTACTGTTGTTTGTTGTCATTGCAGTAATACCGTGATAGATCCTTTTTTTTATTATTTATTGTGCGGATGCGATAATAATTTGAATCTTGTTGTTATTGGCGCCGCTGATTAAGTTATAAAAATGCTTTAATATTAATGAAAGGATTGTAAGATGAGATGATTTAAATTGAAATCTGAACCTCTCTGTTGTTTCTTTATGCGCCTAAAACACGGCAAGTCGGTTGAGGAGAGTATAGTTGAGTTTGGAAAAGAGAAGAGAGTAGTAGTCTTGGAGACTTGAGTAGGGATAGTCGGTTTAGATGGAAATTGGGAAGTTATGGATGAGATTAAATAATAAAAACCAAAATGAAGATGCTTGATTGAAGAGAGAATATTTGGTATACTGATACTGAATAAATGGAATAAATATAAATAGATGTACTTTTGGAGATGTTAGTTTTGTTCCAAGATTTGCCTTTGGATGTGCAACGAAAAAGATATAAGTACTGGTATTGAGTGACGGCTGATACTCATTCAATGTTTATGCCTGAGTGTTTGATACTAAGGTGAAAGGGCCTCTTCTTGCTTTAGTGAACTACCAATTTTGCATCAGAATATGCCTATACCTTGTTATTTGGTTTATGCAGGTTACGTGGCCTCCAGCTTGAAGCAGTTGGAGCTGCAAAAGTATGTGTTTCGATGATTTGTGGTTGTAGAGCTACCTTTAGCTTTGATATGTTTCTTATGGTCTAAGGAGTGTGGCGAAATGGTTTTACATTCTAATTTTATTATTAAAACATGGAAGAGACACGAGAAGATGCCGGGCAACCAGAGCGAAGGCCATCCAACATGTCATGGTGGCCTTCAGATTTTGTTGACAAATTCGAATCTGTTTCTTTGAGCGCTCAAGATGAAACCTTAAATAATAAAGAATCACCTAGACATTCTAACCAGGATGTTATGTCACCTCAGAAGGCGTCACAAATCCTGTGGCGCACTGGAATGCTTTCAGAACCAATACCCAATGGTTTTTATTCAGTCATTCCGGTGAGTATTTGTTTTTGTTTTACTCTGTACTATTTTCTTCTTCCTCTCTTAATAAGTACTTTTTAATAAAAAATGGAAAAGATGACCCCTTTGTAGCAGCATTTTTAGGAAAATCATTGAATATATGTATTATATAAATTGTTGGAAGATCATTTGCAGCTACTTGGGTGTGAGTGGTGTAGTATGTACTGTACTTAAAGTAATTAATGGAACTGAAATAGTAATGTGCATGCCAAGGCTAAAGTTGTCGCCGCTTAATTACTTTGCCTGGTGCAGACTAGAGGCAAGGGATAAGATTGTGTAGTTATCATGTGCGACTGCAAAGTAGTTAGTGTTTATAGCATCATACTTTCATTAGAGGTATAAGTGATTGTTAAAGAGAGGATCATTTAGTTTTGCAGGAAGAGGTAAACTTAGTATACTCTGGAATTTGATGTAGTTATGATACATATTCTATTGAAGTTTCCCTGTTGAAAATAATCATATTTTAGCCCATTTTGTTCAATATATCTCTACATGTATTTTCTTAAGTTCTTATGGTTAATTAGATGTACAAGCAATTTACTCAGCAATATAGTTTTAAATATTTTGTAATGACTAATGACTTTCTGCTCATTTATGGCATTATTGTGTGGTTTTTATGTAGTATCCCTGTTCTTCACATGTAACTAAAATGTGCAGGAGAAAAGACTCAAGAAACTTTTTGATAGTATTCCTACTTTGGATGAGCTTCAAGCTATGGGTGGAGAAGGTTTTAGGGCTGATGTCATTGTTGTGGATGCAGAGAAAGATAGAAGGTTATCTATGTTGAAGCAACTAATTGTGGCATTAGTTAGAGGATTGAATTCAAATCCACCTGCGATGATTAAGAAGATAGCTGGATTAGTATGTACTATTATTGCTTCTTATTTTGTAGCTTGTGTTTACTGTGTACAGATTTTGTAATATATTATTATGGTTCCATTGATCTGATGTGATTTTCTTCCTTCCACAATATATTTTACAATGTAAAATACTTTCCAAACTCGTCCCATTATTAATTTTCAAGAGACTTTTTCATTTTAGTGGACTGACTTATTTATATTTTCTTCTATTTTCTGATTTAGTCATTGTAGTTTTTTTTAAGAGTTATTTCTCTTTAATTATCAATTACAAGTTTGTTGGTGTGTATTAATGTCAATTATCTATTAGCATATTAAAAAGGAGCTCAGCATTTATTTTCACCTCAATTTCTGCACAGGTTTCTGACTTTTATAAGCCCCCAAATGTTGAAAGTCCAGCAAAAGCTGCACTTGAGGAATCATGCAACATGTTTGAGAATCGTGGTGTCCAGATGCTGGGGCAAATCAGGCACGGTTCATGCTGTCCTCGAGCTATCTTATTTAAAGTATTAGCAGATAGTGTAGGTCTTGAAAGTAGGCTTATGATGGTAAGCTCTGATTTCTTTGGTTGTTGCAATTTCAGCTACTCTGCCATACAGTTAACTATTTCTTTGCTAGTTTCAATTTAATATTCTAATGAAAATATTTTTAGCAAAAGAATCAATGATAAATATTCATTTTTGTTTACTATGTATGAAGCACTGATACTTCAATTTGTTTCACGTATCCATATTGGATACATATTCGATACTGATATTCTTTGATACTTCACTGATACACATCCTATATATTTTTAAATAATTGTATTGCCATATCGGATATGTATCGTATCTGATACACGTATTGTATATGTGCATCATAGTTTACTATCATCTCTAATTTGGAAGGATGTCTTGTTTTGCCATTTTCTTTATCAGGGTTTTCCAAATGATGGAGCTGCTGAATGTGTAGACTCTTACAAGCATATGTCAGTGATAGTTGTGTTAAATACTGTGGAACTGCTGGTTGATCTTATGCGTTTTCCTGGCCAATTATTACCACGATCAACCAAGTCAATTCTTATGACACATATTTCTGCAGCAGGAGAGAGTGATTCTGCAGAAAATGATTCCTGTGATTCACCATTAGAACCAAATAGTCCTTTATATGGGGTTTCAGAGAGGTTAGATCCTAAGCGGTTTGGAAAATGGTTACTTTTTGTTTTGACTCAGTTACATTTTTGCCTCCTTTTGCTTCTCTTAAATTTGATTGTACTCTAATTTTAATTGTGTGTTCTCATAGTTTTCTAAATCATGCAATTAAGTCCTTGTTGAAGTGATGCTGTTGATATGGCACTTTGTTTCTTATGTGGCATGTTGCCATCTATCCAAGTCAGCAAAGTCAATTGAACAGTGCCTCATCATCAAATTTTATGCCATGTTGGCAAAATGCCATTGCCTACAGGCTACATAAGCAAAAATGGTGCCATATCAGCATCAAACTGACAGGGTGGCTTTATTTTATCAATTTGAATTTTGAAAACTTCGAGAATAACATTGTTGCAATTGAAATATAGGAGGACCAGCTTTTCCTTTTGCATTTATACTTTTAATCAATAACTCTTACTATTGATTGCCATAATAATCTTTAGGCCATCTGTTATGTTAGTTATAAGTGTTGCCAATTTACCACTATTAATTCTCTTGGCCCCTCTGACAGTGTTGAAAAGGAGGAAAACCTCCAATTCCATAGAAGATTTGAAGTGTCTTCAAATGTATCAGGCCTTCCCCTGCGAAATATGATGTTACGATCAAATACCAGTCTGGACAGGAATTTGAGGTAATACTTCCATTCCATTGCTTATTCTCAAATGACACATATTGGCCTTTTCACATTGTTATTTTTTTTTCTTCTATTAAAGCATTTCTTGTCTAGTTTTTCCCCATCTCACTTTAAAATGCATTTTTTGATTACGATCCTTTTTTTTTTCTTTCTTGTTGATGGTTTTTTCAATTCTCAGTTTTTCTCATAGTGAACCCAACATTGCAACTGCATTTGGTCGGCGTAGTCGGAGAAAGGTCATTGCTGAACAGAGGACTGCTAGTTCAAGGTTATTCATAATTTCCTTGTGTTTTGGATTGATGAGTTTGCATGTTACGTTCAGAACAATTATTGGTTTTGTTCATGATCTTGGTTTGTTATTTTATTGTTAATGAATGGCGCTTCTAAAGTTCTCTTAAATTTAATTTGTATGAAGTCTTTTATTTAACTTGGATGGATGGCATTAAGGGTTTTTTATTGCATCTGACTGTCTCTATCTGGGAAGCCTAGAGTGTTTATGAAAGAATTACTGTTGTTGCCAAGAAAAAAATAATGTTGCAGTATGAGGAATTGTGCAAAGAAATTATTCTGTACCCAGTCTGATAGGATAGATTAGCTGTACTCATTGATGATTACTCTTTCCAAATGTGGGATTTATCTCTGGCAGAATAAAACCCCTAAAATTACTGAAGTCTATGAAATAAGAAAGAACAGTTAAGCTGTAAGGAATAAAAGCCAAGAGAAAATGAAAATAAGTGTGGAACTAATTGCTGAGCTGGAGAGTGGGAAGGTGCAGGAGTATGATGTGGGAGTAAAGGAGGTATTAAGGGGTAACTGAAAAGAGGGGGGGGGGGGGGTAGGTTGGAATTAGTTGGGACTCTTTGGGGAGACTGGGCACTCTCTAGTTGCCCAGGCTTGTGTTACCAATTTTTCAATTAGTGGCAACTGTACCTAAATGATCTCTGAATTCTACATGCTAAACTATCTTAGAATATTAAATTATGCTGTCTTTTAAGATTCAAATATTTCTGGTTTTGCAGTCCAGAACATCCATCATTGCGAGCTCATGGACGGTCCAAGCTTAGTGGTGACAGGACTGCTTTTAGAGATTTTGCTGATGACCAGTCTACACTAAGGTTTATGCCTCTATGATGCCTTAATACTTGCTCTTACTGTGGTTGGGTGTTGGCTACTTTATTTTTCACTCAAATTTTTTATTCTGGCCCTTATTGACTGAATGAAAACCAATTGCTACATAACTCTTCAATTTCTTTCTATCCAATTTTGGGTTACTGTCACTATTTTACTTATCATTTATATGGAGCAATTTATCAGAACACGCCTTTGACTTTTATGGTTTCTAAGTTAATGGTGTTGCATTTACTTATTGAAACTTTATGGGCTGCTCAAATCTTTAATAATTTCACATTCAGTGTCAGTTCAAGTTCTGATAAAAGCAATGATGTTGGCTAGTTGGATTTCATCTGAAGAGCTGTCAGGTTAAATTGACACAACCTAAAACTAAGTCACCAAGTAAATAATATACTATCCTCACTCTAGTTGGTGCTGTGGAGTGGGTACTTATAGATTATTTCCTTTTCTACTCATAACTTTGATGGTGTGGGCATAGCATATTTTAATTATGGCTATTGTATGTCGTTATGTAACTTTATGAATTTATAAAATAATTTTCTTCATCAAATTTTTTTAAACAGATGAATTTGTTCATTTTTCAGATCCAGCTACAAGTCAGATGGTGCTTCCTCATCAGAAGCTCGTAGGATACGAAGAAGTATCAGCATTACACCAGAGATTGGTGATGATATTGCTAGGTTGGTTGTTACTTGTTGCTCCATTATGCATTTATCCTAAGCATGCTGTCCTTGGTGTAGATAAATGTTAAATTGTTTATTGCATATTTAGTATTGATTACTTTGTGCTAAATAAAAGCCAAAATTTCTAACATTTTGATCATAATCTTTTTTTTTCTGAAGAAAAGATTAACTACTCTGTACTTGCCCTACCATGTACCCTTTACCTGTATTCGTAATTATTCAACTTACTAATTTGATTGATTAATTTGTAGATTGCTGGAGGCTGGACTGTTGTAAATGGTTCCTGCTTTGTGATAAATAACTAATAGCTAATAACTAATTCAAAGAATGCATGATTATATTTGTACTTTGGTCAAGTGAATTAATGATCCTTTATTTAAAATTTTCAGTGCATAATCATCCGCTATTTTAACCTAATAGGTAATGTAGTATGTGTGTCGTTACTAAATAAGTTGTTTTAATACTGTGATAACTCAGGATCTAATCTATGTAGGGCTGTCCGGGCGATGAATGAAACATTAAAGCAAAATCGTCTTCTGAGAGAGCAGGGGGGTGATAGTTCATTGTCTCATTCTCCAATTGATAGAACCAGCAGTGCAGATCTTCAGAAAAATGTATGTCTGCATTGTTTTTGTAACAATAGAGTATGCTATTATTTAAGCCTTCATTCTCTGCTTGTGGCATCTTTCAGCATATTGTGTCACTCAATCTAGAAGAGATCAATATTCTATCATAATTCTTAAGTCTGATATTTTTCTAATGATAAGACAACGTTACAACTACTAAATTTGCTGATAGCTGTAGTATGATTTACTTTTCAATAATTTGTAATAGAATCATAGTTCTATTTTGAGTGTTTTATTCATGACGATTATATTAACATTTAAATTATATATATAAAAATTTGGATTAGCTTCCGTTTTAAGCCGTGTAATTCGCTTCACGTGATTCCTGTGATGTGATATCACAGGTGTCAAATTTCCATCTTGATAATCACCATGAGAGGTCCCCCTTATATTTGCGTGACCCTGTGACGTCTCAAAAGGCAATGTCGTTACCCTCTTCTCCGCATGATTATAGAGGACAAGCTTCTGAGAGAAGCAAGGCGTCAGAATATATATTGAATGATGAACTGGAGTTTACTTGGAATAAAATCCTTGAATCACCAATGTTCAGTAATAGACCTCTGTTACCATATGAAGAATGGAATATTGATTTCACAGAATTGACTGTTGGAACTCGTGTTGGAATTGGTAAGTTTCAGCCTTCACCTTGTAGTTATTGAATTCATATGATATTTGCAGTGCAATTCAGTATCACCTATGATTTAAGCATGACTGAATTTCTGTAATGATTGCAAATCAGTGTCTGGCTGAATCACTTGACTCCAAATATTTCTTGAGGCTTGATTTCTGTATATTTGTTCTTGTTGTGAAAGACCTAGACAGATCTGGGTCAGATCTGTTACAGCCAGCCAGAAATTTTCTTAATTTTTTCGTTCTGGTTTTAAATTTAAGATGGTGCCTTAAAAACCTTCAATAAATTTTACTTTTCCCACTTGAAAATAATTCCTTTTATACCCTCTCTTTACTGGTTTCAACAATTTCAAGGTTAGGGGTTGTTTTGTGTGTGATATCCATGAAAGGAAGAACAAGGAAAAAGAAAAAAAAGGAAGAACTATATGTAATTTTCAGCCAAAGAAATAGTGCCAAGGGAAGGTGGAAAGAAATTGAATAATCAATATATTAGTATAGAAATCTTGCTGAGAATTAGTAATTGAGGAACCCAAAATCAACCATGATAAGGGAAATAACGAACTTTTGGAATTTATAAAGAAATCAGAATTGGAGTCTCAGTATTTGGGAAAAAATAAAATTAGATAACATGCTATTATTATTGAAATTGTGTTTGCTCAGTTTATTAGTTAATTTCTTAATTCATTACTAACTCAATATAATCCCATTGATGATTCAGAAACTATCCATTTAAATTCGTGATTTGAACTGCCCTGAGAAAAACTAGGTTCATATAAATTTATGAAACGTGGTTTCTCTTTTCTTTTCCAGGGTTCTTCGGAGAAGTTTTTCGTGGCATATGGAATGGCACAGATGTTGCAATCAAGGTTTTCCTAGAGCAAGATTTAACTACTGAAAACATGGAAGATTTCTGCAATGAGATATCCATTCTTAGGTATTTTACATTGATTTTCTGTTTGTAAGCAATTTTTTGTTACATCAAACATTTGCTGACTCCCTGTCCCTTTTTTTGTCTTTTTTTCCCCAGTCGGCTTCGACATCCTAATGGTACTCTCTAACATCCTAACTAGTTATTTATATGGGTCTTTTTACTAATTTGATCTTGCACATTTCTTGATATTTTTGACAACTGGAATTATGACCAAATTCTTCTTTGCTTGAAATTTTAAGAATGATATTGTGCATATATAGTCACAGTAGTATCTCATGTAGCATGATTTCTGAGAACATCTGTTATTTATCAAGTGATTACATTTTATGCAGTTATTTTATTTCTTGGTGCCTGCACAAGGCCCCCACGCTTGTCAATGGTGACTGAATACATGGAGATGGGATCTTTGTTTTACTTGATTCATGTGAGCGGTCAAAAGAAGAAGCTTAGCTGGCGGAGAAGACTAAAGATGTTGCAGGATATATGCCGGTAAGTGTGCATGTTTGGTTTAACATCCTGGTTCCGTGTTCCTCTATGTTCACATTATTTTTAACGTATAAAAGTTGCTTTGGGTGACGCACATCCAGCTTGAGTACTGTAGATCCAAACACGCGGATAAACACTTGATTCGGGCTATACATAACTTTCAGAACCTTCTCTTTATTAATGCATATATTACCTATATAAATTATTATCAAGTGTCATATGACCTTTCATTTCAGTCAAAATTTATTCGTTATTAGGATTGCATTTGATCTGTTGACATTCACGATAATACCTTGTTGGTGACTCTAGTGGCCTGATGCACATACATCGTATGAAGATTATTCACCGTGATGTGAAAAGTGCAAATTGCCTTGTGGACAAGCATTGGATAGTGAAAATATGTGATTTTGGACTTTCAAGAATAGTAACAGAATCCCCCACGAGAGATTCCTCGTCAGCTGGAACCCCAGAATGGATGGCTCCTGAACTAATTCGAAATGAACCATTCACTGAAAAGTGTGATATCTTTAGCTTTGGGGTGATAATATGGGAGCTCTGCACCTTGAATAGGCCTTGGGAAGGCGTACCTCCGGAGAGGGTATGTATGTTTGGTAGACAATTTGTTCATCTTCCATTATGTGTTTGTATATCCGATATGCTTTCTTGAAAATTTTGGCTCCTCAAATTGTGATTCTTTATTTATGTTAACACTCTTTTATCTGCTGATTAGGTGGTTTATACCGTTGCTAATGAGGGTGCTCGATTGGATATTCCTGATGGCCCGCTAGGCAGGCTGATTTCAGGTATGCAACTGTCAAAATATTCAAGACTTGATTCGAGGCCTTTTTTAGCTTCTATGATATTTATTATATTCAGATTCCATATAGTATAACTGATTACTTGATTTTTTGTATGCAGAGTGTTGGGCGGAACCACATGAACGGCCAAGTTGTGAGGAGATTCTCTCTCGATTGGTGGACATCGAGTACTCAATGTGTTGATGCCAGTGTTTTTATCTTTTGTACATAGTGAACTTTGGGTAGAGTTGTAACTTTGTGCTTTCGGCTGATGTGTAAACTATGAATTTTTGTTCCTTATCTGAAAACATATATATTTGAAGTCATGCATCGGTGCGTTCCTAACAGTCTCTTGTAGTTCTGGGGCTATGAAAGAAAGTTAATTCATATCCATCACTCACATCTGTGAGATGAAAAAAATAACAACATATTTCTAATCTGTGTAGAGGATGATTTATTCTTGACTAAAACATTGGACACGAGTCTCGTTATTACAGTGTAAACAGAAATAAATAAAAACTAAAAGACAAGTAAAGATGTTAATAATCGACAGAAACTCCAAAACGTAAACTTTTTCTACATCCAAGCAATTTTTCCATTGTCAGGGCTTGTAAGATGTTGTTACATTACATGTCAATCACATATTCGACGCCTATTCAGTGCATCTTCAAAGCGGCTGCACGAACCTACCCTCATCTCTGTACTCATGTCATTTTCAGGAGCTGGATAATAATCTTCTCTCAGCTGTACATCCCTAAGGTTTTGTATCTTAAGAAAAAAGTTCATGAAATGTTCATGTGCTGTTCCGTGAATGAAGAGCTTTCTCAAAGTGTAACATTCTTGTAGCAAGCCAGCAGCTGGAAGTGACACACTCCTCTGGTTCACATCCTCATCTTGTGGTGGCCAGTAATGAAGCTCACTGAGACTCAAACTGCCAATGCCATTCAGAAGAAACCTCTCCCACAGGCTCAAATCCATTTGCCCAGAGGGTGCCGTGAGAGCATAACCTTTAGTATCACCACAGTCCAGCTGCATCTTCAATAGCTGAGGATAACAAGCCAGAATGCTGAGACCAAATTCGCTCTCTGCTGGCTTTGGCTGCCCCCTACAATCTCCTTCAACCTTAATCCGAATCTCTTCCAAGACGGGACAATCTTCCAACCCTGCCACCGGCAATGGAGTCAAGAGATCACCAACTTTTATCCAGAGAGAAAGATACTGCAGCTTGTCCCAGCTCTTGCCATAGAAACCATTGCCATTGCTTTCCAAAAAGGAATCATGAACCCTCATTTGATACTCGCATCTCTGCCTCTTCCTTTTGCTTGTGTTCTCACATTCTCCACCCCCAAAGTAGTAATCCATGAGTTTACCCACATCATCCTGTTCATCCAAACCATTCAAATCAAAACTAAGAAACCCATGTCCCAGGCCATCACTCTCCTTCAACCCATTCCACACACAATCCACATGGAGCCGCTCAATCTGCTCGCGAATTGGCTCCAAAGCCCTGAGAGTCGCAGCTGTGTCAAGGTTTACGCAGCAAGAAACCCTGACATCAATCAGAGTCCTGCCAAGCAAACAAGCCATGGTCCTCAGTCCACGCTCCGTCACAAGCCTGCAACCCTGAAGCTCAAATCTAACCAGTCTCGAACACCCCCTGGCAATCTCAATTAACCCCATGTCATCAAGGTCCGCGCAGTTACCAACAGACAACGATTGAAGCCCGTGGCAAAGGGCAATTCCGTCAAGCCGAGACTCAAAGGCCAAGCAAATCCCTTGAAACTGTCCCAATTTTAGAACCCTCAAATTAGGGCACTTTGAACCCACCACTTCAAAAGCGAAACTACTCTCTCTGACATTTTTACAAACATCTAACACGAGCTCTTCCAAAAGAGGAAGTCCAGAGAACAAAGTCATAAGAGCAGCGCGGCTAATGCTAGCGTCTTCTCCGTCGAAACCCTCGTCCTCCTCTCTGCGACTTGAAAACGACGACGTATCGGCCAAGTGAAGCAACGATAGCTTTGGGCAATTGGAAGCAATAGAAACCAGCGTGTCGTCGTTGACGGACCCTATATATCTCCGATCGAAGTTGCAGACCGCGAGAAAGTGCTCCAGGTTAGGGCACGACGCGGTGATCGATTCGATTTCGTGAGACTTGAATCCTTCTGTTAAGGAGGTTGTTAGGAGGTTGAGGCGGCGGAGAAAGGCGGCGGAGATAGGGTTTGCGGCGAGCACCGTCGGGATGTCCTCCGTCCAGTGGTAGTAGGAGGAGAGGTCGAGGGAGGCGAGCGATCGGCACTTCTTGAAGAGCTCAGCGAAGTCGGCTTCGTTCGCGGAGGTCGGCGGGCGCTGGTGCCACCGGACGAGCTTGACGGCGGAGAGCTCCGGCCATGGGGAGAGGAGGAGGAGGCGGAGAGTGTCCGGGTCACGCGCGTAGACGGCGAGTGAGGTGACGCGCGGGAACGCGGCGCGGAGATGTTGCGCGAGGTGTCGCTGGTGGTCGACGGCGGCGGCGGCGGCGGAGGAGGAGGAGCAGAAGAGCGCGTGGCCCCACGGCGAGAGGAAGGAGAGGTCGAGGTGCGTGACGTGCTTGAAGGAGGTCGGGATGAGGTGGAGGTCACGCGCGTTGCCGCGGAGCGTGAGAGATGTGCGCGTCTTGCGCTCCAACCAGTAGAAGCTCCACGATACCAACGACAACGCGTTCCGCGTGCGGGTGTCGGAAACCGCCGCGAACACGTTCAACAGAATCTCCTCCGGGAGATGGCCCACGATGCTGCCGTCGCCCATTCTCCGGTAAGATATTTCCCAATTCCCACCTCTCTCTCTATCTCTTTCTATTTTCACCAAAATTATAAAATTAAAAAAAAAAATCTCTATTTTTTTTTATTAAATTTTTGAGCTGAGTGGTATGATACTCTTACTCTAGAGAAAGAGAGGAAAATGGATTGGGTGTATGATGTTAAATTAGGGTAAGGAGAGGGATGGTATTAAATATTAATGGATAGTTTGGGAGCGGTTTTTGTTGGGGGCATGCAGACCCACGTGAATACGATATGGAAGGAAAGTTTAGTTTAGAGAGAATGGAAAATTAGGGTGTGTTTGGTTTTTAGTGAAAGATAGCCATGCCAAGGGAATGGGTCTAATGGTGCTTACGAAATCTCTCTGCACGTATGATGGAAAAAGAAAAGTAATACAGACAAACCATACAGGATTAGATGGGTCCATACACATTACATAAACACCCTTCCCTCCTACTTCGCATAATCTATTCAATACTTGTATATTGACTCACTTCAAATTTATTTTTATTATTATAAGGTTTTAATTAATTTGATACTTCATACTAATATTATTATAGAAAAGTAGTTTAAATATTTTTTAACTCATTGATACATAATATCTCCTCTAAAATTTGATTAATCACTTTTAATCATAACAAAATTCAATATTGAGAATTTATTTATAAAATTTGAGTCTATTTTCACTTGTTAGTTCAGCGACATGCCGACATCAAGCAATAGTTTAATGTTTTAATATATTATTGTGTAGCTTTTACTTTTTATTTAATATTTTTATAATGTTATATATTTCATAAATTTTAATGAATATAAAAAGTATTATAAAAGAAATAGTATTTTGAAGAGTTTTATTTTTTTGGCTTTCCTTTTCTTCTTTAGAATCTTGGGCGGTTTTTTCCTATTTGGCTAATGCTTCTATATTTGGCAGGGATTGGGATTTGGAACACACATTAGTGTTGCACGCCTTACTTGGCATCACTAGTTAACGATTTTGTTTACAATTTAATAAAGTTTATAAGTGAAAAATAATAGATAATTTTTGTTAAAGACTATGCTAAAAATGTACTACTAACAACGTTGTTTATAATTTTTTTTTTTTTAAAAAATTCATTTAGTTTCTATATGTGATCTTTAAACTAATAATTAGACACTGATAATTTAATTCTAGCTGGCCTTTAGAACGTCTGACTTATATTTTGCATTTTCGAACCCATTGTCTATTTTTTATTATTATTATTATTATTATTATTATTATTATTACAAAGGTTACCTCTGATGCTAGAACTTACGACATTTAACTTACTACTCAAATTTCCTACAATTAGAAGACCCTTGTGGTTCATTCTTAATTAAACATGACTAAGTTAAACATAATATTGTAAACCTAAAATATATAAATAATTTTTTAATTAAAAATAAAAAATAGTAAAGTAATTTAAAAAAATCTTATTATTGTCATTGAAAAAATAATATCCCAAAAAGTCGAATCCAACGCCACTTAAATATACTTTGAATTAAGAAAAGTATTAATTTATATCAAGTTAAAATTTTCATATTCAATTTTATTGTAAAGATAATCTTTAAAAAATCAAGTAGAATTTACTTTATTTTTAATTAAACTCCACTTTATAAAACGAAATTATTTAAAAGTAAATTTATAAATTCTCGCTTATCCAAATTGTTTAGAAACCTGCACTTAGACCAAAAATTATTTTAAGTTTTACTTATATATATATATATATATATATATATATATATATATATATATATATATATATATATATATATATATATATATAAGGTGTTGACAAAAATCCAAACGCATTAGCTGATTTGCACCTTGCACGAGCCTGCTACCGGCAAGAATCAAGATACATTTGATGGATTCAATTGTCCCTGTCTTTACTGTTGGCCTTTTCGTAGAATTTTAAGGGATAAGTATTGCATTCTTTTGAAAAAACTAAAGTATTTTTAGGTACAAATAAAGTACTTTTTTTAAAAATAAAGTATTAATATATTACTCATTTATGTGTTGAACCATTTTTTTTATTTTTATATTAATTTCTTTTGTAAAATTAATGTCTTCAAAACAGGTATATTATAACATTAATTTTTTAAAAGTCATTAAAATATCAACATATTTGCTATCATTAAAACACTAAAACAATAACAAGATAATGGGAAAACCTTTTAAATAACTACTTAAAGCTTAGTTTTTTTTAGATACATAAGTTTTGTTTTTTTTTTTAAATATGATTTGATTTTTTTAACAAATATGTATAGCATAGCTTGGACCTGAACCTGATATAAGTTGGGTCACAAGTGCTTGAGAAATTACCTAATCACGTGGATACGGAAAATGGTGCTTAAAGATGGCTACGTTCACTTCTTTTTCTTTTAAGAAAATAAAATAAAAATAGGCACTCTAGTTTGCACTGGCTAATGCTTGCTTGTTTTCTTCTTTGATAAATATGATTAGGCAACTGCTTGTGTATTTTTTTATTTTTTATGTATTATAACTGAGCTAGTGGATGTTGTATGGAGCGATAGTGACATTGTGTAGATTATAGAGATTGATTAGGCTGGGTTAAAAGCAATGAATGATTTTGGATGTTTTCTCTTCATTTTTTTCCTCTTCAATTTTTGCGTATAATACAACACAATAGAAATTTCAAACATAAAATATAATTTAAATACCCATATAACACAAAAAACGATTTTTGTTTTTCTATTTATAATAAATATTAAATTAATTTATGATATTCTTTGTTTTGTAACTGAGATGCTTAATTTTCTTTTGTATGTTACAAAAAGAGGGCACCAATATCTTAACAAATATCCACAAATTCTCATAAATATCTATTATGAATACCCACTTAACAAAAACTCACCACTTATATAAACGAATAACAAAAGACCACTGGTAGTACTATCCCTACCCGATTCATTGCAATCCCTACTAGTATTAAAAATTAAATTAATTAAGAGGCAGGGTCTATTTTTAAAAGGTCATTTTTCTCAAGTCCTATTCATGAGTCAAGTTTTAAAAACATTAGTTAAGAAATTAATAAATAATAAATATTCGTATGAAATATATTAAGAAATTAATAAACAAAAAATGTTCGTTATAATTTAAAATTAATAGAAATTTAATTTTACATTATTAAATTGCATAAAAAATCATCTATAAAACCGTTATTCAATAAATATAAAAACATATCATATGACATATAATATTTTAAAAATAAAACATTCACACACACACATACAATACAATAAAACATAAAATTAGATCCGTGTTCAGTTAACCACTTAAAAAAGCTACATATATATGGATCAAACCATCTGCATTTCACTAATTTGGTAAATGAAACCCAGTAAGCAAATAAGCCATCTAGGACCCAAACATCATACATTCCAAGTGAGTACATAAAATCAGCAGGTCCAGCACACCATACAAACCCCAAGACAAATGCATCATGACTTAATTCACTTTGAGCAATATTAATTCATAGCCTATTGAGGACCCCCTACTATGTCCACCAAAAAAAAATTTAAACAAGCTTACAATATTTTCACTAATTCATCCTTTTCAAAGGGACACAGTTGCTTTCTAGTTCTTAATAATGAAGACTTACAGTCAATGATTAAAACTATAATTTATGAAATTAGAAAAAGTGAATATAGTTTCATTTCATGCCATGGTCATTGGAAACTATGAATCTTGGGATTGGTGGTTTGCAGGGGGACCCAACTTCCAAAATTTTACGGACAACTAACTACAGAAACACCTAAAGCAGAATATGGTAGACATGCAAAAACGAAAATGCAAGCCCAGAAATAAATTGAATTAAAGTCTTCATAGTTTCTCAGCTCCTAGAAAATTAAACCAAAATGCCGTTTTTGTTGGCTTCTATACGACTCCATTAAACAATAATAAAAAGAACAAGAAAAAAAGAAATTAACTCGAATGGTTAAAAATATTACAAGGAGCAAGGTAAGTATATATTATACTAACCGTTCATCCAGTTCTTAAGGGGCTGGAAAGGGAATCCAGTTCTTTGATAATCTCCGCTCACCGAAATCGCTTCAATGCCATTGTTGATGATCGACAACACCATGGATTAAAACACCACAGACATGGTGTTTGAGAGAATCATCTGAAAAATAGACACTTATTAAATCAGTAGTACATCACAGTCCAAAGTGTTACCAAGAAAACTCAAACGGTAACAGAAAATAGATAAAGAAAAGCAAGAAGAAAATCATCATCAAGCAAGTAACTAGCTAGAAGGAAGAAACCAGCCTCACTCTTCTCCCCCTTACCTTGACAGAGTGTTCAAACAGCAGCCAAGAGGAAGAGGGAGTGATAGAAATGGTGTATTAATTACGAGTGCCTCTGGTTGGTAGGTTGCTGTTGATACATGACAGCAACTATTTATGTAAAGTTGTGCTTGTTTAATTCGGCCACGTCTCCTTGTGGTTTTAGCAAGTTTGTGTGTTAATAAAATTCATTTAGCTTGTTTCAAGGAAAAGGAAGAATCGTCAATCGGAAGCTTTTTGGAAGCAAAATGGGATTTCCCTGCACTGATACAATTATGGAAAGTGAGAATGTATTTGTCAAAATGGTTTAGGGTTTGGTACTGAGTTCTGCAACAGCCACATAGGTTTCGTTTAGGGTTTGGTACTGAGTTCTGCACATTCCACTTTAATGCAAACCTTCACACCTAGCTTACTAAAAATTAGCATTTGTTGTACCTAGATCAGTGCAAGGCAACATATTATTGTATAATGTGTCTTTTTTTTATTTTAAATTTATTAATGTACAATTTGTCTTTAGAATAATGTTCATAAATTGCAACAAATTTTTAGAATTACAACTAATTATTTGTCCAAACAATAATAAACACTATAACTTTGCATATAAATTCCATTTTTTGTTTTAATAAGATTCATTGCATATACTGATATGAATTTTCTTTTTAAATTGATTTTTTTTATTGCCCTGCAATGTTATTATAGCTGAACCTCTTGAACCGTAGAAGTTCCTCCTTCCAGCTAGTAATACAGATCAAAGTGGAATCTGCATGTGATATCATATTTTCCAAATATGGAAACTTGAATTAAATGCTTTGCTATGTTCTGTGAGCTCCTTATACTATCTAGTACCTATATGCCTGTTGAGAAAGTCATATTCACACCAGCATGTACTACTAAAATTACTTGTAGTAGTATTTCCCCCATATTAACTTCAGTTTTACCAATTGAGATCACAATAATATTTTGGTCCCCAGTAACCATTCTCGACTATGCTTCCAGCAAGACAAATGAGAGAAGATTATTTGAAAATATGGTATCGGTGACTGCAGTAATGTTAATTCCTCTTGAGATCACAAGACAATATATTATATATTTTTGTATATACTTTATTTCTTTAATTTTTCTTCTAAATATTTATTAAAAAAATTGTACAAACTGAAACCTATGATCATATCCTTTCTTAGCATTATTGGTAAAAATTAATGGATTGAAAGGTATTTCGATAGGAGGGGTCAAGTTATTTGTAATTGTAATAATAACATGTTCCAATGGAAAATAAGGGAGGTTTGATAAAAGAAAATGGTAATTCCATTTGAGATTTAACAAATGAGAATATTTTTTGAATTAATTTTCAAATAAGAATAAGTTTTAAGAATTTTTACGACTTTTAAATATGAAATTGTAAAAAAATTCACAATTTTTACCTTTTTTTTAATATTGAAGTCGTAAAAACTCTAATGACTTCAAAGTTATAATTTAGTTTTTTGTATTCTTAATTATTTATATAAAATGGTAAAATTTTTAAATCCATTTTCAACTCTAAAGTAATTTTAATTTATACTTGTGTATATTATTTTGTTTAATATTTTTTTATATTTTTATTAGTAATGTTAAGGATTATTATTTATGTTTGTTACTAACTGCATGCAACATGTCCTTCTTGTAATTTAGAATGTGATAATTTTGTTAACTTTATATACAAGTTGAAAAATATTTAAAAATTAATTTGTTAATATATTCAATAAAGTACTTTCTTACCAAAATTTAATAGCTATTTATTTTTAAAAAGAATAGAAAAAATTATAAAAATATTAATTAAAAATAAGCATAATATAAAGAAAGAGAAATAAACAAAAAAATGAAATTAACTAATAATTAACTTAAGATAAATAAAAAAGTACGAAAAAAAATATCATTACAATTAGTAAAATAAATTCTTATATGATATCTAAACTAAGGGATTATGTGGATTTTACCTACCTGATTTCTATTAGTCAAGAAGCAACTGAAAGATTAAGAAAAAAATAGAATAAAATTGAACCGTTTTTTTAACGTTGAAAACTTGATTAAAATATAATTTTTATCCTTATAAATACAGAAATTTAGGAGTATGTTTTTGCAAAACTTTCAGCGTAATTTTTTTTTATTGTTACAAAATTAAAATATATTATTTTTTTCTCCCCAAATAAATCTAAACTATGACCTTTTACCTAAGTTATGTACATAATCGGCGTAAAAAGTCATGTGAGGATGAAATCATCCCAACATTAACATTTTACATAGACAGATTCTAAATATTGCTTATATTTACGAGGAATAAAAACATATTCTAATTGTTAAACTTTTACATTTAATTAAATGTTAATCAGATAAACCACATTAAAGAGAAATGGTCACTGGTGCTCGGTTTGGGCTTTTGGCCCATCATCACTTCAAAGTTTAATCTAAATTCATATTTTAGTTACACTAGTATTAATTATAAATTCAATTAGAGTTATTAGAAGAAAAAAGATGGGGACTGAGGCCCTGTACTGGTTTTGGGCTTTTGGGCCATCATGACTTGAATCTGAATTCTCCCTGCAATCCGCGGGTCAAGTTTGAGTTTCCCTCTACCCGAAAACAAATTAACAATAAGCGCCATAAACAAATTTCTCAGCTTCCATACCCGAAAACAAAAAATTTCTCAAATTTTTTTATTTGTTCCCTCTTTCTAGTTTGAAGCTCCATTGAACAATGAATATATATGAACACACAATCCATCATCACCCCCACCTCTTCCTAAACTACAATACAATACAACCTTTTATTTGACTAAGAGAATGCCCAAGAGGGTGCCTCTTTCTCACATCACAAACCTCTTCAACAATTCTCTTACATCAACTACCTTCACTCTTTCCCACCACCAACAACAATTTCGACTTTCTTCGCCTCTTCCTAGGAGGACATGTACACCTCGTACCTCCAAAACTTTAAGGAGGGGATTCAGATAGATAAGATAGGCTTCAATTTTTTGTGTTTCTTGGGTAGTTCATTTCAATTTCAATTGCAATCATAGAATTTGAGAAAATGCACAAATACATTGGTCATTCAAATTCAGAATTTGAAAATGCTGGCTACTTTTGTTTCATTGCCAATTTCGCTCCCTGTTGATGGCCTTCTAGAGGAAAATTTATTATTAATTGGAAATAAATGCAAAGAATCGCATTCTGTAGCATGCTGGATCTAAATTTTATATCTCGATGCAATTTGTTGCATCGCATGATTCGCATCTATGTAGGGGTTTTTTTGTTTTATTATACATATAGACACAGTCACACAGACAAAAAAAATAGAATTTTATATTACCGAGCCAAGTAGCCAAGATAGGATCCTATCCTTTTGTAATTTGCTGAGTTGACCTTTTAATGTGGGGCCGTGATTCAATCAAGTAGACCCCAGTGATGAATCATCACTTTTGCTCACTTCTGAAATGAACATGGGGCCCCACCTCTGATATCACTATCTCATTTGCATCTTTCTATGGGGTCCATGTCCAGAGTTGGTATACTCCCCAAAGACAATGTTGTCCTTTAGACCACCATTTCTTTCCAACTGAACCTCTCGAGGATAAAGTGGGAATGTAGGGTTCAAAAATATCTCAAGAGTATAATGTACCTAAGATGAGCATGAAATGCTAAAGCTGAGAGTATCAATACAGGTATGGTACATGAGCGGAGCTTGACCTAATTTTTTTTGGAGTTAACATAAATTTTAATGTATATTTTTAATATGTAATATCATATTAAGTTAAAATATAAATACAAAGTTAAGAAAAAAAAAACATGCATAAACTTTTTTAGCATTAAGATAGAAAAAAACATTATATGCTAAACATTACATATTTTAGAAGGAAAATGATTATTTTATGAAAATTTTTGGGGAAGCCATGACTCCCCCTTTCCTTGTATAGCCACGAAAATTAGGGAGAAGGAAATGAAAATATTCATACATGCATTGTGATTTTTTTTTTTTTTTTTGTGTTTTTTATTTAGTTATCTAATTGCTTGTTAAAATAAATCAGGGTGGCCATTATTTTATTTTATTTTATTTTCCGTCGGAAATCACATAGGCCATTACTTATTTACACCAAGATCTACCCCCACATGAATGAGAAACGTATAGGGTCGTGTAATGTCTGTTAATTAAGTCATCATTTTTATATGATATTACAAGTATTAGATGAGTCTCACATCAAAGTGAGCCCAGAAAAACATAAGTGACTTGTTAAAAGAGAACAAGAAACATTATTTATGTGTGAATATATATCCAGGATTTGTCAACTTATTTCATCAATGAAACAAAAGTTCGTTGAAATAGCCTCTGGCGTCAATTAATCATTTTAATAATTGTGTTATTTTTCTAGTTTCCATTGTGTCATCACCTTGTTTTCACAAAATGGAAATATATACCTATTACCTAAAGTTAGATGATAACAAAACAGGGAAATGTACATGATTACATGTGGGTTTATGCCACCTTAAAAATGATATATAATACCAATTATAACGATAATAATGTGAATAAGATATAGAAAAGATTAGAAGTGTCTTTTGGAATCATAGTCACCAACTTTGTAGTGACTCGCAGTTATGCAATAAACTGCTTCACAGTAAGTTATAACATACCACTTGTATTTTGTATTTTATTTTATTTTATTTTATTTTTCACTCGGCAGAACATGTGTGTATGGTGAGCTATCAATTATGTCATGCATGCTCTCGTAATAAAACGCGTGATGAAAAATATTTGAAGTCATAACCTTTCAATTACTGAAAAACTAACCATGTTCGTTTGTTTTCACCCTCCTTCTTAACTAATTAATTATTTCTTTTATTGAGATCTAATAATAGAATAGACTAGAGACGGCAAAGAAATAGCCGTGGGTGCTCACTCAAACTTTTTTGACAGGAAAAACTTAATGTAACTAAATTTAGAGCTAGGGTTGAGTTTTCTCTATCATATACATAACGACTTAAAGGTCAACTTTAAAAATAAAGATACATGCCAGAACTTAAGGTCAGTCCAATCTTATGGTGAGTAAAACTCGCTTTTAGATCTCTTAAAAGTATTTTTTCTAATAATATTTTCTTAAAAATAAAATAGTATTTATTTGATAAATTATATTAAATTATTAAATAATTTATTTTTTCTAAAAACTTTTGTCCAATAATTTTCTCTGTGTATGTTTCACAATACTTTTAACTAATTTCTAGTTTTTTTATTTGTTAAAAAACTTGCTTTATTTTTGTTATGGCCAAATGTATCAACGCCAAAGACCAACCCTTGCAAAATCGCTTCCACTCATTCTAAGTAAGGTGGAAAGTAGGTCATGTTGCTCGACATGTAATTATGACCTTGCATATATCAGATCTAGGCTAGGTTAGATCTTTTTAGAAAATAGGTTAAATTAATACTTTTAATAAAATTTATTTAGTTAAATAGTTCAGGTTTTAGATCATTTAAAAATTCTTTTAGACCTAGTTAATAGATTGACCTATTTAAAAAATGATAAATAATTATTCATTGATATTATTATTATTATATTAAATTTGTTACAATTTATTAAAATTTTATATTTATTTGTCTTTTTAAATGTTAATCAAGTTGATTTAATTGCAAAAAATAAATTGTCATATTTAAATGTTTAATTGCATAAAATATTTTTAAATAAGATAATGAATATGTTATGTCAAACCTTAAAAATATACTTATATCATAGAAATAAGTTAGGTTTGATTCTTATAAAGTCTCATATACATATTTTTACTTTTATCTTAGTGATAAATCATCTTAAACTAGGCCTTTAAAATATACTTATAGGAAAAATCAGACTTTTATGTAGGTTATACTTAGATCCTTGAAAATAATGTATTTAACCAGTAAACATGATTAAACTAGACACAAAGCCTAGCAAAGCCTAATATTTACAATATATATGGTCAAACTAGACACAAGCCTAGCAAAGCCTAATATTTACAATATATATGATCAAACTCAACAATCAAATATGATATATCTCATCTCATTAGAGGAATGCTAACATACTCTTTATTACATTCTCTATGATTGATTGGATTTAATTAAAAATCATCAATTTTGATGAGTCTTATTTTAAAATCAAGATAAAGAATCATTAAATGTGAAACTAAGATGGAAAGATGAAATTATATCATTTTAAAAAAAAATTAAAGGATCAAATTTAATCATTTATTAATAGGGAAACAAAATTGAACAAAATAAAAAAAAATAGTGGGATAAAAAAAGAAATTAAGCCTATCTCGATATATCACATTAATAACCTTTCTGATTATTTTTTTCTGAATCAAGAACCATTATATAACATATATACAACATGACAGGTTTACATACATATTATGTACTTAGTTAATATTTAATAATATAAATATTTTTAAAAATTTATAATTTATAAGAATTAAAATCAATAATAATTTTTGTAAAGAGTAAAAACATATTTTCTCTTAAAATAATTGACCAATAAAAGTAAATATTGGATCATTGGTAGTTTTAAAAACTCAGATCAAACCATATATCCTACAACGGCCCTTCTTAGTTTGAAGTGCCACTGCAACATAATAAGAATGATTGATCGTCACATATACAAATTTATATATTAAGATGTTTAGAGGACGTTGATAACTTCTCCCTTTTCTTAAGTTAAACACGTACGACGAAAAAAAAAAGAATCGAAAGGCTACCCACTTTAATACCTTAGCCCTTTCAATTAACTAAAATTATATTAGAAAAGTTATTGCTAATGACCCTACAGAGTCTCAATTGACTAATTAATTTCCATGCACCACTTACCGCATGCATTATCATAGTCTGGGGATCATTATATAGACTGTTAAGTGTTAAGCAACAAAGGTGATGTTTACCTAAGAATGATATTGAAATGTCTCGGTCCAGGAGAGTAAAATTAAGTCTACAGGTCAGAAGTTCAATTTCTCACCCGTTTTTTGGATAAAATAAATATAAGCTTTTGATTAGTGTTTTGAGTTTAAAGATTTTTCAGACCTTGAATTAATTAGGACATTATTTTCTTCTCTTAAATATTCCTATAAAAGGTATATCAATCTGAGTAGTTTGTTATGACAGCTCTTTCATACATTGATATACACGTTTTAAGTCTTGTCCATAACGTATTCAGTTTGTGTATAGTATTTTCTATGAAAGCCTTAAACTGCTATAAAGTCGTGGAATCTGAGCAACAAAGTGTCCAAGAAAACTAGAAACGATAATAAGGCTTCGTTAATTGCTTTTATATTTATTTCTTAATGAACATTTTTTTATTGTATGGGTATTTTTAAGTTTAAATAAAATTTAAAGAGACGGAAGATGCTTTTATTAGAATCAAATACGACATATATATATAGGAATGGATATATAAGAAAATCCATCCCTTAAAAAAACACTAATCCATGTTTCTCTTTGAAAGAAGATACTTGCAGTGAACACAACCATGGATTGGGGGAAGGGCTAAAAGAAAAGAAAAATTGTTATTCGTATACTAAAATCATATAACAACTTATATATGAATAAAAAAAAATATAACAACTTAAATATTTTTTTCTTCTTTTATTTATTTTATTATAAAATTTTCTCTCTCCTTTTTCTTTCTGTATTTAGAGAAAACTCGAATTCTCATGGGGCGTTTAATCAAATGTATGTTTTGAAGGTCAAAAATGAAGTGAAGCCAAAGTAAGAGAGTATTTAAGTAAAGAAAGTCGCCATTAGAAATAAGTATAGAATGAGAAGCATTCAAATGCTTTCGGACTAACATTCCATGATTCACCCACTTCATACTCATGCTCCGCCATTCTTCCATTTATGTATCATCAACATTCTTTCTCTTTTCCTGAATTTTCTATATATATTCTTTGTTAGTTCCCTTTTCTTGCGCAAATTAAATGCTTTGCTTAGCTTTTTAAGATAAACATAACCCGTACGCCTCATTCCTTCCTTATCCTTTTCATGAATATACCTCTTAACGCACATTATATGTAAGTATATATATAACCCTCGATCTCCTATTCCAAACACTATTATAAAAAAGACATTCTATATTGATTCTAAGATATTTTTAAAGACGATTTTGAACCGTTTTTATAGCCGGTGTGGTAGAAATATCTGAGAAAAAGAACTTCTGACCTGTGTAATAAAAAAGACATTATTTTAGTAGTGAAGCAACTTAAGTACTCGATCGGTGTAGAAAGAGAAGCTTAATTAGGGTTGATTTGGTGGAGAGAGATTGAGGATATGGGTTTCCAGCAAAGGTTGCTGTTTATATTGGCAGCAGGTACCATATTGAGTGTAACGGGTTTGAAGCATAACTATGGAGAAGCTTTGACAAAGAGCATATTGTTCTTTGAAGGACACCAACACAGAGAATGACTTGGAGGAAGGATTCTGCGCTTCAAGATGTCTATATAGTCCCTGCTGATACTACTGTCTTACCTTTCCTTCGTAATAAAGTAATTATCAACTTGTCTTCTTCTGCTCCTAGTCTAAATTTTCATGGCTGCCTTGGTTTAAAATTTTGACTAGCTAGATTTACCCAAATTGGGAATTCATGGTCTTGATATTGTACTGGAATGCTTGTGCTTGTTTTTAATGCAGAAAAGACATCAAACTTCACTCTAATATATATCAATAGTTGCTATCACCCTAATACAAGAAGAGTAAAATATAATTCTAGTTTACAATACGTACTCTTGCTTAAATTTTATTTTAGTAATTTTAATCTTTATAAATTATTTAGATATGTCATATGCCACTTAAATAGTTATCAAAGTAAATATATATTATATATGATTTTTTATATATTACACATCATTCTTAATTATGTGGTAGAGAAATAATTTTTAAAATTTATAAAGATTAAAATTAACAAAAACTATATAATTTAAGTTAAATCTAATTATATTAGAAAAATAAATAAATATTTAAGTCATATATGAAAACAAATACAAAAAGATTTAAACAAATCCAACTTCTTTTTAAAGTACTCGAAGGGTCTTCACATGTACTTGGCTATTTTTAAGGATAAAATGTATAGCCCAGGAAATTATTATAATTAATAATGAATAATGAGATGAATATTTACTTCATTTTTCTTTATCTATAATCAAAATCAAATTATAAAACTTAATGTGCATTTCGAAGTAATGGCTCTTTGCTGTCTCATAAGTCATCATAAGACAAGGGGTTGGGGCTCATTTAAATAGTACTATAGGTTTTTGAAATAAATATGAAGTATGGAAATGCTTTTCTCTTTCAAAGCTCTGTTTCATTTTATATAAATGAATGGATTAGGAACATGATTTCCCAATGAACAAGAAATACTATAGGTTGACTTGGTTGGTGGTTACTACGATGCTGGCGACAACGTGAAATTCAACTTTCCAATGGCATTTTCAACAACCATGCATGCTTGCCTGGAGTGTGATAGGGTTATGAAAATTCATGGGTCCAGACCTTAAACATGCGTTAGACGCTATTCGTTGGGCCAGAGAGTATTTCCTCAAAGCCACAAGCATCCCCGGTTTTGTGTTTGCACAAGTGGGTGACCCATATGCTGATCACAATTGCTGGGAGAGACCTGAAGACATGGACACCCCCAGAACAGCCTTTGCCGTTAGCAGAGACTTCCCTGGCTCTGAAGTTTCAGCAGCCTCCTCAATTGTATATAGCAAGTATCATTTAGGTTATTCTACAAGACTTCTCCAAAGGGCTATAAAGGTACGTTTATATATATATATATATATATATATATATATATATATATATATATATATATATATATATATCTTCATTTTCTTCTTACACATACAGTTTGGTTCAATATTTAGTTATCTACTTTTCTTTGGAATTAGGTTTTTGATTTTGCAGATAAGTACAGAGGATCATACAATGACATTGGCGAAACACATGCATTTATTTCACATAGAATCCACTTCTATTGTGATTTTAGTGGCTACCAGGTAGGCCTAGCTAGCTAGTGTTTCATATATTCTTAATTTGGCTGAGAATAAAAAATGGTGCAAAGATTGAAGTGGATTCTAGTTTTACAAACATTGTCAAATTTTATATTTAGGATGACGACCCCAGTGATATTAGAAAGGAATTTCTAAAAGTAATTTATCAATGATAGGACGAATTGGTCTGGGGAGCAGCATGGTTGTTCAAGGCTACTAAACGCCCTTACTACGCAGATTACATTGACAAAAACATTCATAATCTGAAAAACTTTGCTGAATTTGGATGGGACTCAAAGGATGTTGGCATCAACGTGCTCGTCTCTAAGGTATATATATATATATATATATATATATATATATATATATATAACCGTACGTAATTTTCTTCTTTCAACATTAACTATATATTATTCCTTTTTGCAGATATTTTCTTTATTTGTATATATTTACGCCATCATATATATATAACGTTTATGATCTGGCTGATGATTTTTTTTTTCTAATTGTGATCACTGGCAGCTTCTAATTAATAGTAGCTCTAATTCCAAACCTTTCATCCTCAACAATGCGGATAAGTTGGTCTGTTCTGTGCTACCTGAATCACCTTCAGTATTGGTCTCATACTGTTCAGGTAAATTTATTACCCATAATCCAAAAGTGTATAATCAACATTAAAGTATACATACTTTCGATCTTATGATTAGCAAGTTTGCATTACTGGATTCTGAACCTTTTCCAAACTCTCATATTTTGTTTTGTTGCCTGTTGATGATTTGATCCAAACTTTTTTGAGAAATTAGGTGGGCTTCTATTCAAGCCAGGAGGGAGTAACTTGCAGCATGCAACAACAATCTCATTTCTGTTTCTGGTTTATGCTGGCTATTTGAAACAGACAAATAAAGAGATTAACTGTGGGGGTAAAGTTTTTGCTTCTCCAAAGCGACTCAAACAAATAGCAAGAGGCCAGGTATGCAAATTTTAGATTATCAAATTATTTGGATTAATTTAAAATTTTGTGAATATAATCTACGTAAAAGAAATTTTAATCTAGGGGAGAATTCTAAGATATAGAAAAAAAGTTATTAAATGAATCAATCATTGATACTCGTAAGAATAAAAATATTTGGGAATCTGCTGTAATACATATTTTTATGTATGTATGTACGTACATGCAGGTGGATTACATACTAGGAAGCAATCCAGCGAATATGTCATACATGGTAGGATACGGAGCAAAATATCCTGAAAGAATACATCATTGTGAAAGGAGGATCATTTTATTTTGACAACCAAAATGCAAACCCCAACTTGCTTGTGGGAGCTGTTGTGGGGGGACCAGATATGAAGGATTCATACGCAGATTCTCGAGCAGATTTTGTACACTCTGAACCTACAACATACATCAATGCACCCCTTGTGGGTGTTCTGGCATACTTCAATTCACAATTTCACATCCATCCTAGAGTAGAAACTTTCGGACTTTGGTTTTATGTAACATCTGTATATATGACAAAATCTTATTTTATATTTTATAGTAATATATAATTGATATAATCGATAATATATTTCTATTCATTATCTAAAAGAAAAGAGAACCCTCACCTTGACACATGGCACTCTCTTAATAAAAAAATTTCTTCCAAAAAACTTCGATAATTTCGTTGATTAATATTTATATAATAACTTTATATTTTTTACTTAAATATATAATAAATGTGTTGTAAACACAGTTGGTTACTAGATATATTTTTATGAAAAAAAAAATTCTTACTCAATAATCAAGGAAGTATAATTTAATTGATTAAATGGGATGCATGAATTGTGTTAAACTCTCACATACTTGTCTTTGATTTTTATATGAATAAAAAAAATTTATTTACTCAATATTATCATAAATTAAATTAGTTTTGTATATTTAAGATAGATACTATAATTATCTTTCAGGAAAGACAATAATGTCTAGACATGACAAAAAAATCCCTACCCATAAGTATCTATCCGAATCCGTTTCGACTTTGACGGGTAATACCCGAGTTAACCGGGTACGAGTTCGGGTTCGGGTTTTTTCAAGTAATCAAAAGTCGGGTATGGGTACGGGTATGAGATTATCACATCTGTCCCGACCCCGAACCCGGACCCGTCCCGCCACTTAAAATTTTTAGAATTTTTGAATAATTTAATCAAAATGTCTAAAATTTTTATTACTAGTTAATTTTATTTTAGAATTTTTACATAATTTAATATTTTTTTCTTAACGATTTTTGTAGACACATGTGCTATAATAAATTTATTGATATATAAGTAATTAAAAATAAATGTTTAACAATCAATTTATTTTTTCTAAAATCAAATTTTTAATATTTTCTTTTAAAAAAAATTATTTTTCTAATTTGAATCGGGTACGGGACGGGTCGGGGATACCCGATACCCAATGGGTACAGGGATGAGATAATATATTTTAATCGTCAAGTATCGGATACGGGTATGGAGACATGTTGGGGGGTTGGGATGGGGGATTGGGAAGACAATACCCGTCTCCGCCCCGCCCCATTGTCATGTCTAATAATGTTTGACATCATCATTATAGGTGAATATATAATAAATTTATTAAAATTAATTTATTAAAGATATTTTTATGACGAAATAATTTTAAATTACTTATTCAATAATTAAGGGGGAAACTTAGTTCATATGTTATCTTATGTAATAACATACTCTAGAGCCAACCTAGAGTTGTAATAGATAAATGAAAGAAAATATTATATTATACTTTTATTAGTTTTGAAACTTCTATTAGTTTTGAAAGACAACTGATATTATTTCATGTTATCTCATCATTAAAAAGTGTTGTTAGACGTTAAACTTAAATAGTAAATTAATTAATTGTCATTAAGTTATTATTAGTTTAATATTGAATATATGGAGGTCACATGCAAACAAGAGCTTGCATAAGAAAATAATTTCTTTAATAATTAAGTTAGAGAATTTAATTTAATCATATTTTAGTAAAATATTATTATATTTTTGCTAGCACTAATAATATAAATATAATTAGTATAAATATAAAAATTATCTTTGCTTAAGTATTAAAGTTGCTCACAAAAATAAGGATAGGATTCTATTGGTACAGGGGACTAAATCATGTGATTAATTATCATAACTAATAATGTGATTATTTGAAAAGTATTTTCTCTTAAATTAGAAATTTTCTTAAAATAAATATATATAAAATTATTTTAAATCAAATATCTAAAAAGTCCAAATCCAAATCTTCTCAAAATTCCATTCATCAAATAATTAATAACATGGATAGTCTTGGTATGAATATAGGTAGGATCTTCCCACAATTAAAAAAAATTATTACTTCAAAAACACACGTCCATATATATAATTCAAATTTCTTTATTGATTATTGTTATAGTATATTTTATATGTATAATAGATGCCTTTATTCCGCTGCAAGTGTTAGACCTTATTGATTTCCTTGATATTCTTTATTTTTTATGATAAGAGTTTGGGGCAATTTGAGATAAGGGAAGCCGTTGGGATAAAAATGGCTTATAAAGATCGATATAATTACATTTACCTCGTGCACTAATATGGGAGACCCCACATTTATCCACTCGACCATCCTCTTGTGAAAAATATTAAATAAAAATACACAAGTTTAGAAAGATATAATTAAATCATACAATTAATATTTTCTCCTATTAGAATCTGTTTAGATAATTTTTTTTAGAAATACCAACAAAAAGAAAAAGAAAAAAAATGAAATACATTTTTCTATAAGTTAAAAATTAATTTATGGATAAGTTAAAATTAACTTTTAGAGAAGTTAATATGAAAAAACTTCTGCAAATAAGTGTTTACAGAAAATTTTATCTAAAGATGTCCTTAATAATTACACGGATTGCTAAAAGGATACACACACACACACACACATATATATATATATATATATATATATATATATATATATATATATATATATATATATATAATACAGAAAAAATAGTATATATAATGTATTTTTTTTACGTAGACATATAATTATAAATTTTATGAATGAGAAATTTGTTAATTTTTAAAATAATAATTTTAAATATATAATTATATTTTTTTTCTAACCAGCGGTATAAAATTATTTACACAAATTAAACTATACTATATATACTAGAGACAGAACTTGAAACATTATATATTTTTTAATCCATGGTTCAGTGGATACGTACGTCCTTATTTAATTAATGATATTTTAGTTTTTGTAAAATATTTCCACGTCTTCCAAATGATAATCTAATAATATTTCTATAATAAAAAATTTCTCTTAAACAAAGGCAATCCAATGTAATAAATTGTCCATATATATATATATATATATATATATATATATATATATATATATATATATATATATATATCCAAAAGTTTAGTTAAATCAGATCTCAAATCCTCATCACTATCATTATAGGTGTTAATCAAGGTTGTTACATATATGCTCCCAATTTACCACCAACAAGGTCTTTAGGGGAGAATCAAACTCAAGTTTATGAATTTATTTCTTATTAATTGAATTAATTTTTGTTATTGTTAGATATATATTTTTCCCCTTTATAATAAATACATGAATATTTTAAGAGAAGAAATGTTACACTTATAATACTTATAATGTAAATTTTTTCTACACAATTATATAATTACTTTTCAACGGTAAGTTTATCACTTTTAAAATAATTATCAATATAATTTAAAAGTGATTTATTATTGGATGAAAATTATTTTACATCATGAATACATAAGTATTAAATTCATATTTTTAATATCACAGCTATTCAATTAATTAATACTACTTTATAATTTTTATTTCTTTTGTTTAACATATCGTATATGTTATAGTATCTTTTATTTCTCTTGTTGTTCTTATATTTCTATTTATAACGTGTTAATGGAAATAGTGATCAGATTTCAGGATATCATAATAGGAACGTATGCTTATTTATAGTGTTAGAGAGGTGAATGAAGGCTCATACTGCACAGTAGCATACACCAGTAATTGGAAAGGTACATAACTACGTAAAATACGAGAGCAAACAACGTATAGCTAATAGCTATGTCGTCAAAAGTGTTATTGTTAGTAACAATGACAATGATGATGGTGATGGTCACAATGACAAGGGCAGCTTCAATTAACTATGCAGAAGCATTAGCAAAGAGCATCTTGTTTTTTGAAGGTCAGAGGTCTGGCAAGTTACCACCTTCTCAACGCATCAAATGGCGGAAAGACTCTGCACTTCATGATGGCTCAGACATTCATGTAATTAAACTCTATGCGTGCTTATATTTTCAATATCTAAAGTTATTATTTTTTTTAAATTTCATAAAAGATCCTTTAAAAAAATGATATGGTTAAAATAACATATTATTTTGTTTGTTATATGTAAGACTTTTTTCTGTATAATTTGTTAATTTATTTTTATATGATTTTTTTAAAATTTTTTTATTGCATTTCTTTTATAAAATTACAATATGTCATGCTTTCTCATTGCTCAACTCTTCCTTATATTTACTCTCAGTTGAATACTATGTTATCATGATGTAGTGAATTTTTTCATATATTTTTAATATCAACTAAATCATCTACAAGTTGTAACTGAGTATCAAAACTAAACTATTTCAATTATATATTTAAATTCAAACATAGTATTTTCTTACACTTTTAATATCTTAATTATTTTAATTAATATTTTTTTAATCTACCATTTTTAATATCTTTAATTTTATCTTTTAAAAAAAATCTTAATTTCAATATTTTAAAAAGAAATTATCAATAATTAAAAATATTTATATATCATAATATAAATTATTTATCATAAATATAAAATATAATTTATAAGTACAAATATATTTATTAATTACATATTTTAATTATAATATAATTTATGTATTTAAAAATATTTGTTTATCATAAATTTAATTATACTTATAAAATAAATATTTAGCTCATGCAATGCAAGGGCTAAAATACTAACTATTATATAATTTTTATAGTTGATAAATAATAAAGATATAATAGTTTATGCATTGATAATATAATATACGTTATCCAATAAAAAATTATTTATTATATATGATAAATTTATTAATTTTTATGATAATTAATTATTTTATACTAAATCATATTAATTGTGAGTTATGATTAGATGATATTATAAAATTATTTTACTATTTAGTATGGGCATTAAACTCAATAATAAATATTATAAATTAATGAAATCAAATTATTTTCTCTCCGGTGAGGATTGAAGATGATTAGTACATACTAATTAATTAGATTAAAAATAGTTAGGTGAAAATAGTAAAGTAAGGAGTAGAATAATTTTAAGGATAATTCTTAAATTTTGTGAATTAATTCCAAGAGATTGATTGATCTTTTAGCATTAAAAAAATAACGTATATTGATCGACATTTTCAATTTTTGATACAAATATTAAATTTCTATTCTCATCCCACCTCAAAATAATGTTAAATAGTATGTTTTATTAAATTATTCGAAATTTCAGATGGATATGGTAGGTGGATACTATGACGCTGGCGACAATGTGAAATTCAATTTTCCCATGGCATTCACATTGAGCATGCTAGGTTGGAGTGTCGTAGAATTTGGAGATCTGATGGGTTCAGAGTTGCAAAATGCATTGGAAGCAATCCGGTGGGGAAGTGATTATTTTCTCAAAGCCACAAAACATCCTAATATAGTTGTGGCACAAGTTGGCAATCCCATTGCCGATCACGATTGTTGGGAGAGGCCAGAAGACATGGACACTCCTCGAACCTCGTACTTTGTTTCTCAGAACAGGCCAGGTTCAGAACTCTCTGCTGAGATTGCTGCCGCACTTGCAGCATCTTCCATGGCTTTTAGGAAAACTGATCCTCACTATTCCAACTTGCTTCTCATTAAGGCTATGCAGGTACGTATGCTACAGGCAAAATTATAAATTTGGTGTCCCAGTTTATCTTTAATTTTGGATTTGATCTCCTAATAATTTAATTCACGAATTTGGTATTTTTATCTTATAAAATCGTGCAATGTTAATCCCCAAAGTCACAATTGGATGATGTTGAATGTAAGTTTACGTTCTTGTTGGATAATGTCTGTCATATGTCAACGTCCAATTGTGACCTTATGGATCAACATTGTACAATTTTATAAAATAAGAATATCAAATTCGTGAATTAAATTATTAGGGAACCAAATCTAAAATCGAAGATAAATTGGGGGATCAAAAATATAATTTTATATGTATATTTCAATTTCAAATGTTCTACTGCTAGCTAATAATGTTTATCTCCCTATGTTATGTTTAGGTATTTGACTTTGCAAATAAATATCGTGGATCTTATAATAACAGCGTCGGTGCGGGAGCATGCCCCTTCTACTGTGATTTTAGTGGCTACATGGTACTAGAATTTTCAAGCTCATAATTTTTGCAGTGGAAACGAAATTATTATTATTAATGCACAAAATTGATCAGGATGAGTTGATTTGGGGAGCAGCATGGTTGTATAAAGCCAGTAATAAGCCCAATTATCGGGATTTTGTGAAAGCAAACATCCAATCCATGGGCAATCTTGATGAATTTGGATGGGACTGCAAGCATGCTGGCATAAATGTGCTTGTTTCGCAGGTTACTAATCTTTCAACCACACTTTTATTTTTTACATTTTGATTTAAAACAATCATTAATTCTGGTATATCTAAAAATTGGTAACTTAATAGTTTTTTCATATCTCATTTAATCCTTCCAATCTTGGCAGTGGGCGATGGCTGATGCATCCAGTAGAGATCTTTTCATTCCTAATGCAGATAAATTTATATGCTCTTTGTTGCCGAGTTCCCCTACCAAATCTGTCTCGTACTCTAAAGGTGTTTTAGTGGATACTCTTTTCTTTAAATATATTCGGGAAATTCTTTCAATTAAAAGCTTAACAATGCTTATAATTTCAATAAGTAATAACATACGTGCTAAGAATAGGAAATTAAATATTGTATTTGGTTAAAATAAATTAAATGCAGCATGTACTCACTTCATATACTTTCTGACTGATTCAATCCAATAAATTAAAAACTGAGTGGTCATGATTAGGTGGACTTCTATTCAAACCTGGAGGAAGTAACCTACAACACACAACAGCTCTGTCATTTCTTTTAATTGTTTATGCACGTTACATGCAATCTGCGAAGAAAACAGTAACATGTGGGAATGAAGTTGCCGACCCAGCTAGGCTCATAAATCTTGCAAAAAGTCAGGTATGCATGCAATTGCATTGCAGCTAGGGCAATTGATCATAAATAAATCCTGATTGAAGGGTAAAAGTATAAGCATGTGCATATATTAATTAATTTTTTGAATTATATGGGTCTTGCAAATTTGTAGGTGGATTACATATTGGGAAAGAACCCACTAGGAATGTCATACATGGTAGGGTATGGAGCCAAGTACCCTAAGAAGATACACCACCGAGGTTCAACTTTACCATCTGTGGATATGCACCCACAACATATCCAGTGTCGTGAGGGAGACCAATATTTCAAATCAGAAAAACCCAATCCTAACATTCTAACAGGGGCTGTGGTTGGAGGACCTGCTGAAGATGATTCTTTTCAGGATTCGCGCTATAATGTTGGTCAATCAGAGCCAACAACATACATCAATGCTCCTTTTGTTGGTCTTTTGGCTTACTTCAACAAGCATACTATTAGTTAGTTTTACTCTTAGCCTTACCAATTACTATCAATAATTACTTTTAAATTGTATGCAAAATTATTATTCATTTAATAAATTTTCCATTAGATTGATCAAATTCAATATCCATAAAAATTATTAAACAAACAAATATAACCACTCAAGCAATGGATCATCACTTGCTGGATTGTTAGAACAGTAAAATCATGTGCATACAAAAACTATAGCGTCCATATTCACTCATAGAGTACTCCAATCATAACTTATCAAAATATATAAGTTTATTGACTTTTCCTTTTAAAATAATTTAAATAATAATTTGTCATTGAATAACCGTTTAAATTATTTTACAGCATTAAACTCTTTAGGTAATTGTAATCTGAACATTATTATTTAAAATACAATATATATAAATGGTGACCAACCATTCAACCTTTTTATAAACGCTCTTCATTTCGTTGGTTGGCTCATCTTTATTTCTGATGTTAGTTTTTTTGTTTTTTTTTCCTAACCATGACGTTAGCTTTCTCCTTTGATAATGGCTTATTTTCTTTCTTGTCACTTTGGCAGTTGAGGGCATTATCGTTTTTTTTCGTTAAGCATTATTGTTTTTTATTCATTGTTTTCTAGCCTTCTAATTAATTGCATTTTGAGCTTTCTATTTCAGCTGTTTGTAATCTTGCAATTGCTTCATCTCCTCCGATAATTGAAACAAATTTGCTCTCTCCAATAATAAGGATAATGATATTTTAAAAATTAATAAGGCTAAAATTAAAAAATAAATAATGAAATTTTTATTAAAAAATATTAAGTGATATATATATATACACACACACATTGCGTGAAAGCACTTGTAAAAAAAATACATTGAAAGTAATGCACGAGAGTATATATAAAACATACCTTATAAAATTGAGCGGTGTGGAAGTTGTTAATATTTGATATTTGTCTTTAATTGGTAGGAATAAAATAAATTTAAAATCTCCAAATTAATCATTTGCAAGAAATTATAAAATAGAGAAATAAAAATTAACTAAAAACTAAGCAGTAATAAATTCTGATTTTTTTTATTTACAATAAAAAAGCTATTTATTTTACTTAAAAGAAAAATTTTATCCTCCATAATCATCATACTCAACTCAAACTATTATTTCTGGTAAAGAATATTTGATCTAGAAAAAAATTTATTTGTTTCATTAAATTACAATGTTTAATCATTATCTAAATTACTACTACTAAGTAGAACGTTTTAATAATAATTAATAATTTGGTAAAAAAATTAATAATAATGTTAATATATAGCTTTTTATTTTCTTTATGCTAAGAATCACCTTATATATAATCTTAAAAAATAATCTAATTCAAACATGACAGCGTCCAGAATGCCTGCTCCATACAGATTGACTGTTTATCTCTCTCTTCAACAGTTTAACATCAACTGATTGTGCTCTTCTCTCGCAGGCATCACCTCTTTCTGTCCTCCTAATTCTCAATTTCATCCTTGGGAATTAGGATTTCTGTTAGCAACACTACGACTGGTATTAGTTCTGCAACAAGGAACCACGAGGGACGTTCTAGAAGGCAAACCTTACGCCCTAAGTATCTCGAGGATTACATATAGGTTCACGTACACGATGCATCACGTATTAGAGACCAGTTAGTTACGTTAGTTAGACCGTTATTCTGTTAAGCTTGGTTCGTTACGAGCCATAACGGTGTAACACCATTGTATAAAAGGAGCATTATATTCATGAATAAAGCATGAGAATATTGATACAAGTCCCAGTAATTAGCATAGTCTCTCTCTCTCTCTACCCTACCCATAACATCTTGGTCCGACCTGCTATTATGGCGGAGCACGGTACTCGCCGCGCCACCACCGACCGCCTCGAGGAGGCCCTCACCACCCTTGCCGCAAAACACTCCGAGCTAGCCTCTAGAGTAGACGCCATGACTGAACGCTTCTCTTCCATACCACCGTATCAACAACCATCCTCTTCCCCTCGTATACATCAGCGCCCTCCCGTCAAGCTTGACGTACCACGTTTTGACGGCCATGACCCACTGGGATGGATCTTTAAGATCTCCCAGTTCTTCGATTACCAGGCCACACCAGAGGAAGACCGAATCACCGTCGCGTCATTCTACCTTGACGGCGCTGCCCTCAGTTGGTTCCAATGGATGTATCGGAACGGATTCATTACAACTTGGCAAGCCTTACTTCACGCCATTGAAACTCGTTTCGCCCCCTCCATTTATGATGATCCTCGTGGCGCTTTATTCAAACTCGTTCAACGCGGTTCCGTGACGGAGTACATGACCGAATTTGAAAGATTGGCAAACCTTACCGTTGGCCTTTCACTCTCCGATTTACTAAGTTGTTTTATTTCAGGTTTAAATCCCGAAATCAGGAGGGAAGTACAGGCATTCCAGCCGGTTTCGTTGCCCCACGCCACTGCCCTTGCTCGTCTTCAAGAAGACAAGATCAATGATCGCCGGAAAAACTCACGGCCTTCCTCGCTAATACCCCAAACCTCAACTCCGCAATCTTCCACTCTGGCTCAACACCCTCGACCCAAGACTCCCTTTATCCAGTGCACTCCAGAAGATATGATGCATAGGCGCGAAAAAGGCCTATGCTACAATTGTGACGAAAAATGGAGCTCCTCCAATCGATGTAAAGGGCGTGTGCTCTTGTTCATTGCAGATTCCGATGCACCCTCCGCCTCTGATAATAACTTCCACGAAAACCCTCCTCAACCCTTAACCGAAACACCCCCACCCTACGACCCCAATCCACTCCAACCTCACATCAGCTTACATGCTATGACGGGAGTCCCGGCCACCGATACCTTCCGCTTATATGGTGTTATCAACCACGCACGTGTCACTATCTTAATAGATAGTGGCAGTACACACAATTTCATACAACCACGTGTCGCCAAATTTCTGGGCCTGGACATGGAAGAGACGATGGCCCTCAAGGTGATGGTCGGCAATGGCTCCGTAATGGAATGCCGGCAGTTATGTCCGGCCACCACGTTGCTTATTCAAGACCACCCATTCACAGTTACACTGCGCGTTTTACCTCTAAGTGGCGCCGACGTCGTTTTAGGGGTTGAGTGGTTACGGACCCTGGGCCCAATTATCACTGATTACACCTCCTTTACGATGACATTCACCTTCTTGGACCAGCCCATTACCCTTCATGCAGACGTTTCCTCCAACACTGACCCGACATCAGCCCACCAACTTCGACGCAGCATCCATACCCACTCCATCTCGGGTTTGTTTCACTTATCCCTGCTACCCGTCAGTCAACCCGACTCAGACAGTGACCCACCTCATCCTAATCCCGCCATTAACACCCTTCTCCTCAAATATCAAAATCTTTTCCAGCAACCCTCTACTTTACCTCCACCCAGACAGCATGACCATCACATTAACCTCATCCCTTCAGCTCACCCAGTCAATGTAAGACCTTATAGGTACCCCCACTCGCAGAAAAACGAAATCGAAAAACAAGTCACTGCCTTACTCGAGTCCGGGTTAATACAGCCAAGCAGAAGCCCATTCTCTTCACCCGTGTTATTGGTGAAAAAGAAGGACTGCACATGGCGCATGTGCGTCGACTACAGAGCTTTAAACGCAATCACAATAAGAGACCGATTTCCAATACCCACCATTGAAGAACTCTTGGATGAGCTTGGCCATGCTTCATGGTTTTCGAAGCTGGACTTACGACAGGGCTTTCACCAGATTTTAAATGTAGATAGTGACGTTCCTAAAACCGCCTTTCGAACCCACAATGGCCATTATGAGTATAGAGTGATGCCTTTCGGGTTGTGCAACGCACCCTCAACCTTCCAAGCAGCCATGAATGCTTTACTGAACCCCTTCCTGAGGAAATTCGTAGCGGTTTTTTTCGATGATATCTTGATATATAGCGAAACCCTTCCTGATCATCTTCTTCACTTGGAATGCATCTTCGGGGCCCTATCACAGGCCCAATATTATCTCAAGCGCTCGAAGTGCTTTATCGGACAACGACAACTTGACTACTTAGGTCACGTCGTCTCCGGCAAGGGAGTACAACCTGGCCCTTCCAAGGTCCAGGCCATCATTGACTGGCCTACCCCTCGTTCCCCGAAAGATGTTCGAAGCTTCCTGGGCCTCACAGGCTTCTACCGAAAGTTTATTAAAGGGTACGCAGGCTTGGCAGCACCATTGACCAGATTGCTATGTAAAGACGCCTTTCAATGGACCATGGAGTCCCAGTCTACCTTCAATTCCCTGAAAACCGCCATGACTACAACTCCCATCCTCACCCTCCCTAACTTCAACCTCCCCTTCGTGCTCGAAACGGACGCTTCTGGCAGTGCCATAGGGGCGATTCTCCAACAACAAGGCCACCCTATAGCGTACTTCAGCAAACCTCTTTGCCTTAGACTGCAACACGCTTCAGCTTATGTTAGGGAACTGCACGCAATCACGGCAGCAGTTCGACGATGGCGGCAATACTTGCTGGGCCATTGGTTCACAGTCTACACAAATCATAGGAGCCTTAGGGAATTAATGTCTCAGGTGGTTCAAACACCTGAACAACAGTTCTACCTGACCAAGCTTTTGGGTTTTGACTATGACATACAATATAAGGCAGGGTCTTCTAACATAGTCGCAGATTCTCTCTCTCGAATTGACTGCTCATCCCAGGCTCAATGCCTTATCCTTTCGATACCTCACCATGAGTTTATGGCTCAGTTAAAGGAGACGTTAAAGGCTAGCCCTGAATTCCAGCAACAGCGCGCCGCCATACTGGCCCATCCGGAGCAGTATCGCGATTTTTCCATCTCCGGCGACCTCGTCCTTTTCCGAGGAGTGATCTGGCTAGATTCAAAGAATTCCTTCATACCTTCCCTGTTACACGAGTTCCATGCAACACCAATTGGGGGTCATTTTGGAATAAAGAAAACCCTACACCGCCTGCAATCAAGCTTTCAGTGGCCTTCCATGGGGAAGGACGTTCGAGCGTTCATCAAGGGTTGCACCGTGTGTCAACAGGTCAAGCACCTCACACGAAAAACCGCTGGCTTACTCCAACCCATTCCCATTCCCAATGGTGTCTGGGAGGACCTTTCCATGGACTTCGTTACACACTTACCAAGCTCGCATGGGTTCACGGCAATTCTCGTGGTGGTCGACCGGTTTTCTAAGGGAGTTCATCTCGGAGCCCTACCCACCCAATTCACGGCCTTCAAAGTCGCCAGCCTCTTCATGGATACGGTATGCAAACTCCATGGGTTCCCTCGTAGTATAATTTCTGACCGTGACCCCGTCTTCATCAGCTCCTTTTGGCGAGAATTGTTCTGCCTTCACGGCACGACGCTGCGCATGTCCACGGCCTACCATCCTTAATCGGACGGACAAACGGAAGTCATGAACCGTACGGTGGAGCAGTACCTCCGTTCCTTCGTCCACCACCAGCCGGCAGAATGGTACAAATTCCTGGCCTTAGCTGAGTGGTCTTATAACACGTCACAACATTCTGGCACCGTCGTTACGCCGTTCGAAGCCACCTACGGCAAACCACCACCATCAATTCCTAGCTATGTCCTGGGATCCTCTAATAACGACGCAGCAGTAACAGTCACCCAAACAAGGGCTGAGGTCCACGCGAAACTTCAACGCAAACTCATCAAAGCTCAAGCTACTATGAAGCTCTTCGCCGATAAGCAACGACAGGACGTTCAGTACGAGGTAGGACAACTAGTCTACGTCAAACTACGGCCTTATCGTCAACTTTCGTTACGACAGGGACGACCCAATAAACTCGCCAAATGCTATTTTGGGCCATTTTCCATCTTGGAACGTATTGGTCAAGTGGCTTACCGCCTGCAGCTTCCTCCGGGATCTAGAATACATCCTATATTTCACTGCTCGTTGTTACGACCGCACCACGGCCCTTTTGAACTCCCAACGTCTCCGTTACCACCAGACGCGGTCCACAATCAACCTCTTTTGAAGCCACTTACTATCCTTGACTCGCGACTGGATACCTCCACGTCTCCCCCTACTCGCTCAGTACTTATACAATGGGAGGGTTTACCACCCGAGGACTCAACTTGGGAAAATTGGAAAGATATTCGCAGTCGTCATCACCTTGAGGACAAGGTGGGCTTCCCAGGGGAAGGTGATGTTAGCAACACTACGACTGGTATTAGTTCTGCAACAAGGAACCACGAGGGACGTTCTAGAAGGCAAACCTTACGCCCTAAGTATCTCGAGGATTACATATAGGTTCACGTACACGATGCATCACGTATTAGAGACCAGTTAGTTACGTTAGTTAGACCGTTATTCTGTTAAGCTTGGTTCGTTACGAGCCATAACGGTGTAACACCATTGTATAAAAGGAGCATTATATTCATGAATAAAGCATAAGAATATTGATACAAGTCCCAGTAATTAGCATAGTCTCTCTCTCTCTCTACCCTACCCATAACAATTTCCTTTAGAAAAGAAATAAAAGTGTCTGGAATGAAAATAAATAAAAGAGAGTAAAAAGAAAATGGAAAGTAAAGTTGTTTGTTTAAAGTGAAATAGAGTTCAAAAAAATACATGAAAGTTTTAAATTAAAAGTGGTGTAGTTGATAATAAAAAAAATTTAGTATTTTTACGATTCTAATTTTTACTCATATATGTTTTTTTATTTTACTTTCACAGATTATATGCTGGACTTCTGTTATAAGAAAAAATACACAATCAAATATGTCAACACGTTAGATTTTACCAACAACATTTTGCTAACTCCAATTCGATTTCCTAACACACCATATTCAATTTTGGTCACACATTCCATTTTGTTATCAATAAAACCAATTATGCATGCAGCCATAATCAAATATGTCAACACATATTTGATTATGCATGCACCAAACATGAGATAAGCGCAATTTTGGAAATCAATCGAAGTCAAGAGGTTCTTGTAGACTTTCACCGCATTTTACCTCATTTTTGGAGTGAAATTGAAATGTGTTAGGTCCTTCATTTTTAAACAATTTTCATTGGTGATTTCTCGCCTACAAAACACATGAAAGCCCTACTTTCCACTCATTTGATTGGCACCCTAACTTTTCATCCTATTCTTTCACTCGTTACTAACACAACCTTAGTTTAGTGGGAAAAAAGAGAGAAAAAACAAAATAAAATTACACGACCTAGATCTTATGATTGCTTGAACAGCCTCTGTAAACCAACTACCTAGTGGCTTCTTCGATCCTATCCCATATGATATGCTCTACGTGTAATTATTTAGTTGAAAGGGAACGAAGGATTCAAAACAAACCATAATTGATCCCTTCAGGCCTCCATTGTCATACAAACTGACGTCAAACACCATTCTTGTTACATTTATTATGGAAATAAAACCAGTATCCATTCTATCTCTATCCTTTAATAGGAGATAAGATAGAGGAGAGCAAGGGAAATTCCAATCCAAATGCGAAAATGGTTGCATTGCAAACCCCATGACTAGCAAGAAAATCAACTAAACTGTTAATTAACTTCTTTATGAATATGGGAAACCGAAACTACCAACTTCTTTTAAGAATATATATCTAACACCTCCAACAAGAGCATACTCGAGCCACTAATTAACTAAGAACATCTCAATTCACTAATTAAGAATATCTCGACGGTCAAATGACATTGATAATCATATATATCTCTTTGAAGATTGCAAATGATGATAAACCACTAATTAACTCATCAAAGAACAAGAAATCCGCTGATAGTCAAATCATTGCATGTTCAAGAAAAACAAAATTGCACCATATTAAAAATTGAAAATGTTAAATGTTTCGAATAATTATTTTAAGGACTAGGCAACAAATGATAGTAACTAACAAAATACTACCCAAAAAAAAACAATAGAGGAAAATATATTGTTTATACGTATATTAAAAACTAAACAATAAAGGAAAATACACTGTTTATATATATATATATATATATCAAAATGCTATTCAAATAAAAAATAACAAAAAAAGGTTTTTTATTATAAAAATAATTTTGCTTACGAGTTTTCTGCTTACACCCAAGGACGTAGGGAAAGATACACTTTTTTACCATTTAAAACAAAATATAAATCTTCGTTATTATTTTAAGGACTTAATATTATCTATTTAATAAATTCGAAGAATAATAATTAGGTAAATTCATTCTTGACAAATGCAAATATACAAAGGGGATAAATTTCTTAAAATTAGGAAACTTAGGCGGAGAAATGACTGCCTCAAACGGATGATTTTAATTTTATAAGAAATTTTTTTATTGAAATTATAAAATTGATTGATTTGGATTTCAATATCCCTAAACCCACCAACATAATTTGTGACCACCCAAGGAAAGGGGTGGACAAAATGTAACACTGGTGGATCAGCAATAGGAAACTCGGGTGTTGCGAGATGTGGTGGGAATTTTAGAAACTACGATTTCCTTGGATGCTTCACTGAAAATTTGAAGCAATGACATTCATTTTTTTAAAACATCTTTTCAACAATTAGTATTTTTTTTCTTTCTTTCTATCACGTCATATCTTTTATAATATTCATATTTTTCTATTTTATCACTCTTTGTACATGTAAAATAGGATTTGAGTGAAAAAATATACTTTTTCAGAAATTTGGGTATTAAAAATTCTGTTTTCGCTGAATTTTGGTGATAGAAATAACAAAACAAAAAAAATTAATTTCATCCTCTAATTTTTTTAAATCAATTTAATTTAGTTTTTTAAATCAATTTAATTTAGTCTTTCAATTTAAATAATAAAAAATCACACTTTATAACCGTTCAAAACTATCATTAAATAATTTTAAACCGCTACAATATGTACATTTTTAAAAAAATAAATCAATTTTAAAAATTAAAGAATCAAATTAAACAAAAAAAACTAAATGACCAACTTGAATCAGTTTTAAAAATTAAAAAATCAAATTAAACAAAAAAAATTAAAAGACCAAATTAAATCTAAATAGTAAATTAGAAGATTAGAAAATTAATTTAAACTTAAAAATATCTTCATTGAAAACATGTTTTCATTTATTACAAAATTATTTTTGTTATATAATTAATTCTATATATATGTTATTCCCTCTGTCTCATTATTGGAAATGTACTTCCGAAAATATTACCATTTGTTGTCTGCTAACAAAAATTGCAAATTGCCAAATTGATTTTGCTCAAATTTCGGTTGCTTGGGCAGCCATTGTAATTTGCGAGACCGTTTATCTTGCGCAAATTACAATGACACAGACAGTCACGACGAAATGAAACGAAAATGAAACGAAGCTGATTTCTGTAAAATCTGTCGTTGTTGTTTTACCAAAAATTACGAAATTGCTAATCAAGTAAATTCTAAGATGGTCACTAACGATCGTCGTCTTAGGATGTACAATATAAAAAACAATTTTTAAATATTTAATTATAAGTTTGTTATCACATCACAACGATTTCAGACCATATTAAAATATGCATCGTAAAAGATTTAATGTCTAGTAATGGCGGGTAATTCATACAAACTTTATAACCATTGTAAGATTCAAAAATTGGGCATTAATTAAATAAATATTTTGATGTAATGTGCCTTTTCTTTTCATAAATCTTATATTTTACTACTTGTTAGCGTAAATTTGGTTATTTTATGTACAACACAGCTAGATTTGTTATTTCTTATGTAAGAATTGAGCATATATATATATATATATATATATATATATATATATATATATATATATATGATATAGTAATACGATAAAGAAAACTCTATTTAGTACAAGAATTATTTCAGGAACTATATACGAATTGAAATATACGAGGTATTAATAAATAAAAATGTAAACGGAAATTATGATTAAAAATAATTGATAAATAAAAGCTCAAAAAATAGTTTGAAGGCTCGGCTAGGTTAAATTAGATTAATATTAATTTCATTAAAAATATAATAATTAGATTAAGAAAACCATAAAATCTATAAATAAATTTAAATTTAAATGACATTAGATTATTGTTAGTTTTTATTCGTTGTTATTAATATTATTATATATTCAATAAAGTATTTTCTTACTCAAATTTAACGCACTTTAATTGATATATAGTTAATTACTAAAAAAATTAGAAAAAATTATAAAAATATTAACAATATAAAGAAAGAGAAATAAAAAAATGAAATGAAATAATAACTTAAGATAAATAAAAAATAAAGTACGCAAAAAAAATCATATTATAATCAGTAAAATAAACTCTTATATGATATATAAACTAAGGGATTATATGGATTTTGTCTCCCTGCTTTCTATTAGTCTTTTCTTAAAAAAAAATAAAAATCAAGAACCTACCATTCAATTAGAAAAGGAGGCCAGTGGCCACATCATCAGCCAAAATAGACAGCAATTTGTGAGGGGCATCCTCCATCCAATACTTGTCTTTAAGGTTAAAAGCTAAACTAGCAAGAGTATCAGTAGCTCTATTTGCTATCTTATACAAAAACCTAAGAACGTTTGGGTCATATGCCCCCAACAAAGCACTACAACTGAAAAATAGCTTCTATCCTCACCTTTCCTATTCTTCCAAGCCCAGATCAGACGTTGACAAACTAATTCATAGACTACAACTGAAAAAGAGAGATGAGTCGTCATGGTCTTAATCGTCCATCTGAAAGCTAAAGCTTTAGCAACATGCGGATCAAAGCAAGAAGGGGAGAAAGAAGTTGATGCAACAAAAACTTCCCCAAAGCAATCTCTATATATAACCCCAAAATAAAAACCTACACCTTTCTTAACAGATAGGTACGTCAAAATTGGCTTTATTGACATCATCTGGCTGTCTCTCCCATCTTTTAGGGTTTGAAAGAGATATATGGTCCCTTCCTGACTACGAGGCAGTCGAAGAGCTTGGGCAAATAGTGTCCACTTTTACATGGACCATTGATTCCTCAACCTCCCTTCATCTCATCTTCAAGTTCAGCTTGACCGACAGAATATTCCTGCATGCTCTCTACACAAAATGAAGGCATTTTGGAACTGTTTTGATGTACCATAATTTCTTCCAGAGATCACCATGGTAATTGCTTTGCTTGCAGAAGCAGCATTCGAAACTTGACTTTGGATAGAAGCATGGTAGCATGATTTAACAGAGAAACACCCATCTGGTGTATGTTTCCAAATCAAACAATTTGGAGATTGGAAAGCTCGTAGAGGAATTTTCTAGATAAAAGCCCCATATGTTGGGAGAGAAGGTTCACAATCTTTTGAGGGTCCTAACTGCGAGAGTCATGGTTTATGAGGTCAACCCCCTTCAACTGGTTGTTTGGAGAGAAACCTATATATTGGTGGAAGAACCTTACCATGAAAATCCGGAACTTATTTGTCCTCCCAGGCTTTGACTATATTCCCATCACCAATGCACCAAACAACCCCCTCCTCCACCAAGTCCTTGGACGATAGGATGCTGGTCGAAGTTCCTAGTAAACATAGGAGAGCAAGAAGGGAAATACCTTGCTATGAAAATCATAGATGCCAAAGAATTTTCATTACACATGAACGCCATAGTTGCTTTGCAAGAAATGATTTGTTAAAAGTCCTCATTCTACGAAAACTGTTATGAAGCAAACCATACAAGGCACAAACCAGAATCAGGGAACATCAGACAAAGCAGAATCAGCCATTCATTCAAGGAGCAAGAGGCAAATCACCAAACCACATTACCTGAGGGATTTCGTAACTAACCCCGACAAGGGGTGCTAAGCTGGCACGCATTAATTGGCTAAGAAAATATCCTATTCCCCATGGAAGCATCATTCTGTTAGGATAATTCCATAATCTGTCAATGCTAGTAGTATCCTATAGGACCTGCAAGAAATGACTTGAATCAAAATAGCATTTCATTGTCTATAAATAATACACTCATGTAATGCAAAATCCAAGTTGAAATAAAAGTTCATTTTCCTTATCTTTTCTTTGGAGAAACCCTGGGCCTCAAACTCCAGGAACTTCAACACCCATAACAATTTGGTGCTTTCATTGAGCACTGTTGCCATGGCCGAAGCTACCCACTCTAAAACCAGTCTTGAATGGATGGAAGAAGCTATTGCTAAACTTGCTTCCAACCAGCTCCATGTCACCAGCAAACTTGATGATCTCATCCAGCGCATCACTGTGTTGGAATCCAACCAACATCATTCACCCACACCTTCTTCATCCTCAACCAACCCCCAAACACCATCCATACCCTTTAACCTTTCTCGTATGAAACTTGAGGTGCCCCGTTTTGATGGCTCCGATCCTTCGGGGTGGACCTTCAAAATTAACCAATTCTTCGACTATCATTCCACACCCGAGCCTGAATGCCTAATTGTTGCTTCCTTCGCCATGGAAGGCCCTACTCTGGCTTGGTTCCAATGGCTCACCTGCAGTGAACATATCTCGATCCTCTTGGCTCGCTTTCCTTCATGCTCTTGAGACCCGATTCGCTCTGTCCCAGTATGAGGATCCCACAGGGTCCCTATGCAAATTGACACAACAAGGATTAGTGAGTGCTTACCTCAGCTAATTCGAAATGCTTACTAATCGAATAATTGGCTTACCGGCACCGTTTCTCCTTAGTTGCTTCGTGTCCGGGCTGGCTCCAGAAATCAGGCGCGAGGTTCAAGCTCTTCACCCTTTGACCCTGGTTCAGGCAGCGGGCCTAGCACGCATTCAGGAAGAGAAGTTGGTGGACAAACACCGTGGTGCCTTCGACTGTCCTCATTCGTGCCAACCCCATCCCATCTCCACCCTGTTACCTCCTCCACCCCTGACCTCTCTGCTATTGCCTTCTTCCGCTAAACCACCCCCACCGCACATCCACCGTCTGTCACCAGAAGAAATCATCATGCGCTAGGAAAATGGTCTCTACTTCAATTGTGATGAAAAGTTTTCTCGAGGGCATAAGTGCTCCTCTCGTATTTCTCTTTTCATTGCGGACTCTTATGAAGAAAAGGAGAGTACAGGCGCAAACCCTAATATTGACCTCAGTACCCAAGTCCCTGACCCACCCGCGCAGGACCCGACCCAGGCCCAGATTAGTTTTTACACACTCCTGAGCCACCTGGCCCCAGAAACACTTCATCTAGTGGGTCGTGTCTCTCAACAGAGCGTGATCATCCTCATCGATGGAGGAAGCACGCATAATTTCATGCATGAACGCTTGGTTCGTTCCCTTGGTCTCAAGGCACAGCTCACGCATCCTCTCCAAGTCGTGGTAGGGAATGGCAACGAGTTAGCTTGTCACCAACTTTGCTCTGGTGTCATGATTAACATTCAAGGCCCGCCGCCTGTGGTGCGAGCATGGTTCTCGGCGTTCTCAATTGACCTTCACGTTCTTCCCCTCTATTGTGCGGACATGGTTCTCAGCGTTCAGTGGCTAAAATCTCTTGGCCCTATTCTCATCGACTATAATGACTTGACATTGAAATTCATTCATGATGGCAAGATGATAGAATTAAAAGGGAATGTGGCTGGCGCTCTTCAACCTGTAACTCCCACCCAGTTACGACGAATGGTACAAACGGACGGTGCCAGTGCTTTCTTCCACATTTGTATCCTTAACTCTGACAAACCCTCACCCACCTTTGACAATGACCAATACCCATAATAACTGCTAAATAATTGTATTTTGATAGTAGAAAATTAGTCAAATATTGGCCTGAAATTAATTATTTAGCAGTTATTTGTGATTAAAAGTTAGGAAATTAATTAAATTGAATTTTTGGTTGCAGATATAAAAATTGGAGGTGTAACAAGCAAAAAGGGCAGGAAAATTGAAGAAAAGAAGAAAATCTGAAGCAGGCCCAGCCCAACACGCGCGCTAAGCGCGCCTATGAAGGCCCAAAGCCCACTTCAGCAGCTATAAATAGAAAGCCAGTCCAAGGGACAGACACCACCACAGAACCCCTCTCCCAGGGGTTTCATTTACTCCCTTTCTTTCTTTCACCCCCCTTCTCATTGTAAAGCCCTCATGACTATGAGAGGCTAAACCCCCTAGCAAGGGCCTGGCAGGCCTAAAAAGCCATTGATGTATGGAGCATTTCAAGAGTTATCAATAAAAAGAGGAATTCCCTCCAGGTTCTTTTATTTATTTACCGTTCTTTCTTTTTACATCCTGTATCTCGGAACTTACTTTCTGTTAGGGTTTAATCCACTCGAGAGAGGGTAAAGCCTAATTAGGGGTAAGGAATGAATACTTGAATCTGTTTTAAGGGTTAGGCCACTCGGGAGAGGGTAACGCTTAAGAGAACACTAAAAGGAAGAAATTATCGGGTTATCTTTTAGAGGGGTTTCCTTCCAGGTTCTTTTATCTGCTTTTCTTTCTTGCTTATTCTGCATCTCGGACTTTGTTTTCTGTTAGTCTTTAGGTCACTCGGGAGAGGGTAAAGCCTAATTAGGGATAAGGAATGAATGCGTGAATCGGTTTTAAGGGTTAGGCCACTCGGGAGAGGGTAACGCTTAATAGAACAATAAAAGAAAGAAATTATTGGGTTAGCATGACTTAATGCCCCAATGCCCATGCTTTAGCAAACATCTAGAATGTAATCCTAATGTATCTTAGTTATTGAGTATTCGCAAAGGGCATTTGGAAGATAGGTAATTAAGGTAGGCTTGCCATCATGAGGCATCAGGGGCAAGTAGATGGATAGATGTGGGGCAGAATTAGTTCACTGGTATTGATAACAGACAAATCCTGAACCCATATATCTAGGCTGATTAGACTTGTTAGGTTTTAGCGATTCTAATATATAGATTTTATTCCCTATTTTTATTGTTGATTTTTCTTAGAAGTAGTTATTCCTTATTTTACTGTTGGATTTTAGAAGTAAGTATTTAGATTTAGTAGATTTAGATTTTATTTATTTGAATTTCGTAGAAGTATCGCAATTTAAATATTTTATCTTCTATTTTGATCTTTCAATCTTTTATCTTTAAATCTTTTATCTTTAAATATCTTATCCTTTCTTTTATCTTCTAATTTTATCTTTAAATATCTTATCTCTTCTTTACCTTATCTTCTATCTTTCTTTATCTTTCATTTTAAATTCTTATCTCTTGCTTTTAATTTGGGTTTGCATTAATCTAAGTACAAACAAAGTCCCTGTGGATTCGACACTCCGACTTCTGAGAACTTTACTACTTGTAACGATTTGGTACACTTGCCAACGAGTTAACAACCCAAAAATCACCAATTTCCTCACCCAATTCACAACCCTGTTCCACACACCAGCGACCCTTCCACCATCCTGCCCCACCAACCACGTCATACACTTGATACCCAATTCTGAACCCATCAACGTTCGACCCTACCGGTACCCTTATTATCAAATGCAAGAAATCAAAACTTAGGTCTGTCTTGCTCAACAGTGGCATAATTCGTCCAAGCACTAGTCCATTCTCATCCCCTGTATTATTGGTCAAGAAACATGATGGTTTGTGACGTTTCTGCGTTAACTGCAGAGCTTTGAACGCCATTACCGTCAAGGACAGATTCCCAATACCAACTATTGATGAGCTACTCGACGAATTAGGGGGAGCCTGTTGGTTTTCAAAGCTTGATATGCTACAAGGATACCACAAAATTTTGATGAAGCCTGAAGATATCTGTAAAATGGCATTTCGCACGCACCACAACCACTATGAGTTTTGCGTGATGTCATTTGGTATGTGCAATGCTCCATCTTCTTTTCAGGCGACTATGAATAACATTTTTGGGCCTTATTTGTGCAGGTTCATTATTGTCTTCTTCGACGATATCCTAATCTACAACAAGACCTTCACTGATAATCTGGAGCACCTCAACACAGCTTTCACGGTGTTACTAGAAAGGCATTTCTTCCTGAAACTCACGAAGTGTTCCTTTGCCCAGCAACAAGTGGAGTATCTGGGCCATATAGTTTCCCAGCGAGGTGTTGAACTTGTGCCCACCAAGGTGGAGGTGATTCAAGTTTGGCCTGTTCCCTGGACAACCAGAGCCCTGCACGGTTTCCTGGGTCTCTCGGGTTTCTATTGTCGCTTCATTAAAGGCTATGCCTCTATTGTAGCACCGTTGACTCACCTCTTGGTCAAAGACCAATTTCAGTGGTCGCCGAAGGCTCAACTTGCTTTTGACAAACTCAAGGAAGCAATTTGCACAACCCTGGTTCTAAGCTTGTCAGACTTATCTCAACCATTCATCGTTGAGATGCACGCCTTCGACGTCGACATGGGAGCTGTCCTGAACCAACCGCATCACCCCATTGCTTTCTTTAGCAAACCATTCTATCCCAAACTTTTGCGTTCATCCACATACGTGCGTGAACTGGAGACAATAACGATGGTCGTGAAGAAGTGGCGCCAATATTTATTGGGGCATCATTTCATTATATTGACCGACCACCGATTCTTAAAGGAATTGACGTCACAAGTCATACAGACGCTGAAACAACAACTTTATCTAGCTCACCTTCTCGGTTATGACTATTCCATTCAATACTGCTCTGGCAAGGCCAACTCAGTTGCAGATGCCTTATCAAGGATACATGAAACTCCTGTGGCCTAATTACTAATGTTGACTATTCCAAATTTTCTATTCTTGAAGGATCTAAAAGAGGAGTTACAAAATTATGCTAAGTATCGAGAACTACGACAGCACATCGTGGATGACCCACAAGCTCACCCAACATATACAGTCACTCAAGATTTCATTTTCCAACAAAATCGTATCTGGCTTCCCCAAGGATGTAGCTTTTATTCCTCTATTGTTGAAAGAGTTTCATTCAACTCTGACAGTGGGACACATGGGACTCACCAAGACCCTGAGCCGCATCGGGCAGAACTTCATTTAGCCAGGAATGAAGATGGATGTGCAAAACTTTATGCTATCATGCCTTCAGTGCCAACAAACGAAGTATGATCATCGGAAAAGCCCGGGACTACTTTGTCCCTTGCCGGTGCCTCTCCGACCATGGGAAGATTTGTCGCTAGATTTCATCGGAGGACTGCCAGCCTCCAGAGATTACACAGTCATCTTGGTAGTGGTTGACCGCTTCTCAAAGGGCATGCATTTAGGTATGCTTCGACCCAATTAGACAGCTTCCACGGTCGCAACCCTCTTCATGGAGATAGTGGGGAAGCTCCATGGCATGCCGCGAAGCTTGGTTTCCGATAGCGATCCTCTCTTCGTGAGTCATTTCAAGCAAGAGTTGTTCAAGCTTTCCGGGACCAAACTAAGGATGAGCTTCGCATATCATCCTCAGTCGGACGAACAAACCGAGGTGATGAACAGAGTTATAGAGCAGTATCTCAGAGCATTCGTGCATCATCATCCTTCCTCATGGGGCAAATTCATCATCTGGGCAGAATGGTTGTACAACACCTATGTTCATGTGGCAACCGGACTCACGCCGTTCGAAATAAATTTTGGCAAGAAACCTCTGAATATCCCAGATTATCTCGCTGGCACTTCCAACATAGATGCCATGGATGACTTCCTGGTCAATCGCGATGCAGTATTCGCCATTGTTAGGAAGAAGTTGCTTAAAGCTCAACAAGCTATGAAGAAGTTTACTGATGGGAACAGACGCGATGTCCACTTCCAAGAGGGAGACTGGGTTTTAGTGAAGCTCCGCCCTCGCCGGCAAGTGTTCGTCACCAGACAGGGAAGGCCCAAATTGTCCAAGAGGTACTACAGCCCATTTCAGATCTCTAAGACGATAGGCCCAGTTGCTTACGAACTCGCACTACCCCCGGAATCGCGGATACACCCTGTTTTTCATTGCTCACTCCTCAAGCCTTTCCACCAGTCAGACCAATTGACGACACAAGCAGTTGACCTTCCACTTCAGTTAGAAGATAATGATCCTATTGTCACGCCTCTTACCATACTCAATACAAAGTGGGTTACTTTAGATACTGGGCCTGAATTGATGGTACTGATTCAGTGGAAAGGCTTGTTGCCCGAAGACACGTCGTGGGAATCATGGGCTCAGTTGAAGGAGATTTACCACCTTGAGGACAAGGTGCTTTCGGATGGCCATAGGGATGTTATGAAGCAAACCATACAAGGCACAAACCAGAATCAGGGAACATCAGACAAAGCAGAATCAACCATTCATTCATGGAGCAAGAGGCAAATCACCAAACCACATTACCTGAGGGATTTCGTAACTAACCCTAACAAGGGATGTTGAGCTTGCACGCATTAATTGGCTAAGGAAATATCCTATTCCCCATGGAAGCATCATTCTGTTAGGATAATTCCATAATCTGTTAGTGCTAGTACTATCCTGTAAGACCTGCAAGAAATGGCTTGAATCAGAATAACATTTCATTGTTTATAAATAATACACTCATGTAATGCAAAATCCAAGTAGAAATAAAAGTTCATTTTCCTTATCTTTTCTTTGGAGGAACCCTGGGCCTCGAACTCCAGGAACTTCTACACCCATAACAAAAACCCAGACCACCAACCTCTTTGGACTCGGATAGCTTCTCCCACCTAATCCAGTGTAACTTCTTGGACTCAAGCTCCCCTTCCCAATAGAACTTAATAGCCATCTGTTTAATTTGATCACAAAGCAGCATAGACAGCTTGAAATTGCTCATCACATAGGTAGGAATGGCCTTGATGATGGACTTTATCGAGGTTTCTCTCCTCGCCTTTGAAAGGACTTTTTCCAAACTCGATTCTGAATGTACTGGAACACTTAAGCCTTGGACCTTCCAACTACAGTTGGCAAACCCTGGTATCTTCCACGATCATCAACAAACTTAAAACTTAGTAACATCTCTAGCTACTTTAAACTGGAATTGAGACCTTTGATTTGGAGAGATTAATAGGTTGCCCTGAGGCTCTCTCATAGGACTTGATAATGACACAAATCTGGGTTGCCTCTGTTGTGTTGGCCCTGGCAAAAATAATGGAATCTTCTGCAAAATCAAATGTGGCATTTAGAGTGCTCTAGGGAAAAAATTTGACCCCATGGAGCAAGTTATTAGAAACAAATTTTGAAATCATATCAAAGAACACTTCCACACAGAAAATAAAAAGGTATGATGACAAATGGTCTCCTTCTCTCAAATCAATTTGTTACAAATGGACACTGCCACCTCTATCATTTCTGACCATAGTGACAACCACCTCTATCATTTCTGACCATACTGACAAGGAGAATGTCCCTCCAATAACATGTAATAATAGCACCAACAAGGACAAGAGTAAGACCCTAATTCCACACATCATGGCCAAATCTTTCAAGAACATGAAGTGCACTAAGAGAATGCGCAAGAGGGTGCCTCTTGCTGATATCACCAACCTCTTTAACAATTTTGTTACATCAATTACCTTCACTCTTTCGCACCAACAACAACAATTTGGAGTTTCTTCGGCTCTTCCTAGGAGGGCACCTCGTACCTCCAAAACATTAAGGATGGGATTCAGATAGGCTTCGATTTTTTGTTTATTGTGAAGTTCATTTCAATTGCAATTGCAATCATAGAATTTGAGAAAAGGTGCTAATACAAAATTGGATTCAGATAGGCTTCAATTTTGCACAACACAGAATTGTTATTTCTTATGTAATAATTGAGCACGTATGATATAGTAATAAGATAAAGATAACTCTATATCTTAGTACAAGAATTATTTCATGAACTGTATACGAAATATACGTGGTATTAATAAAATAAAATGAAGTCGGAAATTATGATTAAAATAGTTGAAGTGTATCTTGAAAATAAATAGTTTTTTTTTTTCATACAAAATTTACGAATCCTCTCTCTAAAACTGCTGGATATTTGTGAGAGTCATTAGCCATCCACCGGAACACGAAATGAATCCTCTTCAACTCTTTCCATTTCAAAATCTTGTTAATAAGATTGGAATATGCAAGATTTAAATTCCCCTATAACCCGTTCAATTTAGAGGAGAAAAGCCCATCAATTGACCCTCCAAGGCCGACGTAGCTTAGGAGCTAACCACCATGGGCTTTCATTCTTATTTTCACCCACTAATTAGTTAAATTCACATCTTATTGTTATTGTATTTTCTTTTACAAGAATACCCTTGTAGAAACACATTTCCGTTGGTACAAATACACAACATAAATGTGTTTCTATTGGGTATTTGGGGCCAGGTGTGTGAGTACAATACACAACCAAAATACTTCTCAGTTCTGTAAGATGTTTCTGTTTTGTAATATTGATTCACATTACAAAAGGAAACACATTTTTGTTTTGCATTGTTTCACCGTACAAAATAGAAACACATTTTTGTTTTGAATTAGGTTTGGTTTAATATTTTTTGCTATACATTGTGAAAAAGGCTAGTATAATTATTTATTTACTCTACCACTACATGTAGAAACTATTCATTTGAGAGAGAGATATTAAATTATGCCATAGTAACTTAAGCAATTATGTAAAATTTTATCAAAATTGAACAATAATAAGAAGGTAATTAAGTGATTTATATTTTAATATATTTTGAAAAGTTAATATTACATTAGTTTTAATCATATAAATGCGGTAACAATTAATTTTGAATTAATATAAAATTATATATAATCTAAGTGAAATAAACTTTCAATCTAACGGTTGGTTTTAAAAAAATATTGTCCAATGAAAAGTTATTAAACGATATAATAATTTATCAAACACTACTATAAAATATAGATTTAACATCATTACCTTAATATCTTAATATATATATATATATATATATATATATATATATATATATATATATATATATATGAATACATCTTAAAAATTATTTATATTTTTTTTATCTTTTATATGTAATCAAACCAATTCAGCAAAAAAAAATCTTTTATCTGTACTTATAAATATATTTCTTAATTACCATTTGTTTTAAATAGTAAAATATGTTAACCTAAGTTTTGATGAAAATCAATGGGTATGAAAACTTATCAATTATATAATAATTATGTATGTAATATTTTTTAATTGAGTCCTTGCATGCTTGTTAGATTCATTCTATACATGCAATGTTTTTTTTTTAAAATCCACGTGTATTTTCTTTGAAGATAATCCTATTTGAAACACACTTAATTATGAACATACTAGAATTGGCTATATTATATTTTGTTTGATAGTTGAAATTCTTGATTTTCACATTAAAATGAACCCTTAATCTTAGAAGGATAAAATACGTTTTTAGTCTCCCTAAAATTATTAATGTTTAAATTTAGTTCCTATAAAAATAATATTATTTTGGTCTCTCTATTTTTGAAATGTTTTTTTTTTAAAAAAAGAATGAATAACTTGTAAGCCTTAAAGTGTTCTAGATAGCATTTTATATAAGGGTAAAGATGGTTTAGATAACATTTAAAACAAAAATAAATAAACTTCAAAATTATAGGAACCAGAATAATACAAAAACAAAATTAGAGGGATCAAACTCAAATATTAGTAATTTTAGAGGAACCTAAAACATAATTTGCCCATCTTAAGAAAAACTAAATCCAATTTTCTTTAATTTATATGTATTTTTTGTGAGCTGGGGTATTTTCCAGCCAAACCTCAGGTATTAATTTTTTAAGATAGTAATATCTATTTAAAGAACTAATTTTTCTAAACCTACTTGAGGGTAGCAGATAATTTTCTCGTTGCAAATTCCTTTTCCTTACTATAATGCCTTCTCTGTTCTCGGCTTCTTAAGTCTCCTTTATATAATCTTTAGTCTCACAAATGTTCGAAGGAATATCTGCAAAAAAAGACAATTTGAGGCTCAAATCAGATCTCATAGCTTAGAGAGATGAGTGTAATTAATAAATAAAAATGAATAGTTGATTTACCTCAATAATCTAATCCTTTTTAATAATACCTTAGTGGACCTTTGGATCCATACACCTTGTTCATGATGATCATTTTGATTAATCTAGGTTTAATTATCATTATTAGGATCATGGTTACATAGATAATCTTTATTATTATATCTTAACTTTTTGTCTTTCGCGGGCACAGTGTTGTTATGTATTCGGTCATTTTGCCATCCGAGTATCCAAAATCTTGTTTCGATAAGTTTTTGGACCAGGATGATACTAGTGTCCTCGTCTCTATGTGTCTGGATATTTGAATATCTTATGCTATTCAGTCATCTGACAATCCAAATATCCAACCTCTTGATGGTATTTGATCATTTGACCATTCGAATATCTGAATATTCCTGTATCCGATATGGTATAATTAGTGTATATATTCTTTTAAAAGAGAACGTTTTTTCTTTAGTTGTTAAAGCCAAAATGGCTATTTTTCCAAAATTGAATCATCCCTGGACAAACATATTATACTCTTATGTCAAACATTAAATTTAAAGTATCTTTGCCTAGAAACAATTAATCTTGGGATAAAAAATAGATACAGTATCACAAATACTATTAAAGATGTCATATGCTCAAAATCAACATTTTATCTTGGGCACTACTAATTTCGTTTCGACAAATAAATTTGAGAGTAATTATATGTACCTTGATAAATGTTAACTTTAATAAATAAAAAATAACATGTCTTTAATTCTGTTAACGTGTCTACACGACATATATATTAGTTAAGAAACATGGCGAAATGCTTTCTTTAGACAAAAGCTTTTTAAATGAGTAATGTTAATCATAAAAGAATAGCTAGAATTTTGACGAGATACATAAGGCTACTTGCTGAAAATTAAAGGAATACAGAGAGCACTTACCGTTACGAGAATTCATGAGTAGGACAATCATTTTAACAAAATTTTCAAAATAGAAAATAGTATTTCTAGTATTTTTCATTTTAAATAGTAATAAGGCATAAATAAGTATTCAATTAACACTATATTATATATTCTACAAACAAAACATTAACTACTGTTATCATTTGCCAGTTGCCATAACCCACAAATATATTTAAGAAATTAAAAAATAAATAGCCTTATGTGTGCTGATGATGATTTTTTTTTTTTGTGAATATTATGTGTGCTGATGATTTTTTTTTTTTTTTGAATATTATGCGTGCTGATGATGGTTTGTAGTGCGTCTAGCCTACGTGAAAAACAGTACTTGATCAAGGATTCAATCCTCAATTAATCTCAATGTTTTCACAAGTGACATGACTCATCTTTCCCATCAATAGATAAACCTCAATGTTTATGTCAAGTGTTCTGGCCAGCTATAAGACTTGGTCTGGAAAAGAAAGAAGTCTCTCGGATTGACTAAAACTAATATTTACCTTAATATATTTAGCCTAATGAAAGATTTTGCTACAACTAAATCTTGTACCTCTACCTAAATTAAGCTTATTTGTATCTAAAAAATTATATGCACATCCACTCGTCCGTATTACATGAGGAAAACCGAATTAATCTTTGTATCTCTCAATTTATATATAAAGAAGTAGATTAATTAATGAAAATATTACAATTTTCTGAAACCAGGTTTCTTCTATATATATATATATATATATATATATATATATATATATATACTGAATCATATTTGTAGTTTGTGGCAAGTTCATGAATCCATGTCACCACTATGATCTTGTGTTAATCGCAAAAAGACACCCCCAGATAGACTTGAAGTAATTATTTAACAGATAATAAAAAGGACACATCTTAACTATAATCTCGGAAAAGTATAAATATGAACCCAAATTTATTGAAATACGCAAATTTATTGAACCGATGCATGCAAAAGGGGAGCAACTATATATGTAAATATGCAAATCATGTTTGAATATAAGATACACTGAGGCATAAACCAACGATTGTGTGACGAGCTTTCGGTTCTGCTAAGAGCTTAATTACAAATTCTCAGGTAATTAACAAATAAACAGAAACTTAAAAGTACTGGGGTGCCATCAAATTACCGAATACATAGAAACGAAACCTCCCAAGAACTGTGCCTTAAAAGTAAAGAACTCCTCCAATTTAATTTATATATATATGCCACATTATCCTGTATGGAAATCAAAGAGAGCATTCAATAAGCAGGTGCAGCACTTTGTCCAAATGAAATATTTTGATCAGGCATGTGCATATTCAAAAGTATATATAGAAGAACTAATTAAAGAGTAGTATCCAAGTAATCAGTTAATTTAAATAAATAATTTAAGCTGTCATTTATAACTTACCAAATCTTATGAAAAAAGAACATCAAGACTGAGTATTAGAATTGTGGGTGGGTCTAATCTAATCTTACAAAACTTGCTTGTAGGATGAGATTTGCATCTCATTTATATACTTCATTTTAACCACATCACTGGTTGATGTAGGATCTCAAATTCTGAGTGTTCTTTTAATTAAAAGTATCAACCATCTAAATCCAAACAAAAAAACATCATGCATTAATATTTCTTTTTTTAAAAAAAAAAAAAAAACTAGAAGGGAAACATGGTTTCCTCAACAATTACATTTATGAATATTCAAATGCTGCATTGGTTAGGATGGTTGTCGTCCGGGTGAAAGGTTTGCGAAGGATATCGACTATTACTCAACATGCTACATATATGGTTCAGCTTAGCTTATCCGATAAAAACTCTACATGTTACAGCTAGCTAATAGTTCAAGTGTTTCAACTAATAATTCAAACACATGACACTATTTTAAAGCAGTGATCTGTTTGATGATGAGGTAGACTATAGAGCTAGCTGGTGTTGTATATATATATAATTCATGAAACCTATGAACATGATATGTGTGTACGTGTAAATATTGTAATTCATACTTTAACCTACCGCTAGAAAAAAAAAAAAAAGAGAGAAGAAAATGGAACAGAGAAAAAGAGAGAAACTTGGTCCCAACTGAAGCAGGTAATTGAGGCCAACATGGAACATTTATCATCTCTGAGTCAGGGAGCACACAACACAAGTGAATGTTAATTACTGTTCACAAAAAATCAGTGACTCACAGCATATAAGCTGCTCCAAGAATAGTTTCATATATACTATGATCAGAAGACAACATAGAAAACCCTAACTTTGCTACCATCTGCCACTGATCCAGCAGAGATTACACATGATTTCTGCATTATTGTTGTGTTAGAGGAAGCATTAAGCTAAAAAAGTCCTCAATTTTTTTACAAAGCTCAATAAACCAGATAGATATGTATAATTTAATTATATTTAATTAAGCTTAAAAACAATCAACATGTGCGCAGTAAGTTTTGACAAGCTTGAGTAGAATAATCACATGAAACCAAGAGCTTGTACCTTCAATAGCATTTCATGTTCTATTTTAATATACAAAATACAAACGTGTGTCTATTCAAATTGTCATTGAAGACGTTCCACTTGGAATAAAAGCCGACAAAAACATGTGAAGTGACGGGAAGCACAAAGCTTAAGCATTCGCCTAACCAACCAAATATTTGCTCGCAAAATACATCATCAGTAGTACTTAATACATTAGAAAACTAAGTAGCTTTTTGATAAATGGATAAAACTATCAGAATCAGATACTAGACAACACGATCAAATCATGGTACATGGCGAAACAAAAACAGTGGAGAAAAGATAACTAAGTGTATATCAAATCACTTCATGTTAGGAACTAGTACATTAAAGATATAGTAATAAGTGGGACATCTTACATTCTAACCAATTTATGTCTAATTCAATTTTAAAATTTAGTTTAAGTGGTGAAAATTATTTTTTATTTATATATTTTAACTTGATTTTGATTTTTATTTTTAGACGATATAAAACTTAAATTTTTTTCAATATGACATAGAATAGAGGATGGTGGAGAAATGTTAAAGCTAAGAACAACACATTTAATATTTAATTAGCAATGAATTTCTCCAATATCTATCTGAAAGATTCCATTATATTCAATCATGTCTTAGAATAAAATTGTAAATTAGAAAAAGGCTTGCAAAGAGGATGGATTATAAAAAAAAGTTTTATAATTTGATGAGATGTTTTATTTGAAACCTAGAACTTTAAATTATCGTATATGTTAAGAAAAATGTTTATTTGATGCTTAGTACAACTTCACAAAGTATGTATATACGACACATCTCACTTGATCACTGCATGTGTAAAAAATCTGCTTAATTTTAAAATTAAAAAATTAAGAGAAAGTAGTCATAAAAATAATAAAATATTCAATTGATGTACCATATAAAACATTTTGTTGCGGAGCCACCAGGGGATTAAATTAATCATCCCTATATTAATTACTAGTCGTCTCTAATTTTGCAACCTGATGAACACGGCATTGGAAATACTTTTGTTGGTACATAATATACCAACACTTTAATATTTTGTTCAAGAATAAGAAAAATGTATAAAGCATTAGTTTTTTTTTCCCCAAATCCAACCTTTTAATTCTAGAAAATTAATATGATGACTTAATAACCCATATATATGTTTTAGTTCTTTCTTTCTCTTTTATATCTCATAACATCCAAAATCATATATAGTCCTAATTAGTGACACACATAATTATATAAACTAGATCATCTAGATGAGTATATTCCTCAATGGTTCACTTCACCAAATATATGTAAAAGCATTGTAGTGTTTTTTAGGTTGTGATATACCACACAAGCAACATATATAGTTGATACCTGCACAGCTAGAAGGAACAACATACTGATCACAAAAAACCCACCACAGTAGTGAAAATTTGAGAAGTCTGAATGAGATTTGGGTTCAAATCTCATTCTCGATATATAAAAAAAGAAAGAAAAAAAAAGGTGATGACAAAATTATATAATTACCAATATTAGGTGAAACACACATCTTCCAAAGGAAGAATATTCAAGAGAAGTGGATGGAGGAGGAGGTTGAAGATTCTTCCATATTTCCCTTTGTGGTCTTCTTTTTCTTCTTGTAAGGTATACCTCTAGCCTTAGCCTGGCACTCCCTGACCTCCCTAAGGTAGACGCGGATGGAGCCGCTGGCAAAAGGGTTAGTCTCTGGGGAGCCTCCATTTTCCTCGTAGGCAGCCCTAAGTCTGCCTATGAGGGCGTCGAGGCTCCCCCAGGCCTGCCTAAGAGGGCAGGTGCAGGGTGCCGGGGGTTCCGGCTGCCCATAGAACATGCACCCTTGAAGGTGAACCTTGGTCTTCCCAAACTGGTCCAGATAACGGAGGAAATCAAGCACCTGGTTGCAATTGCACTGAGAGAGAGGAACTGGGGGTCTCTGGTTCTTCAAGTATTGCCCAAAAGTGTTCCAGTCCCTTCTCTTCTGTGACTCATAGCGGCTAAGTGTCACTGGACTCTGCTGTTGCTGCTGCTGATATTCTATGGGAATGTTGCTTGATGAGCCTTCTGCACCGTGACTACCACTGCTGGACATTGTGGAAATTGTGGAATAATGATGAATTAGGATCAAGAGAGAGAGAGAGAGAAGGGGGGTTTGGGGTTGGGATTGGGTTTTTTTTTTTCTAAATAAAGCCAGGGAAAGAGGGAGGTGAAAGGTGAAAGCGAAAGGAATAGGGGAGTGGAGGAAGATGGAGTATGGAGATCACGTCACTGGGCTACATGAGTAGACATTTTATGGGCCATCTTGGTTTATTTTTGTTCATCTCTTTTGTCCTCTTGCATATGGGAAAAAGTTTGGTGCATACTAAACTCTATATATTTAGAAATTATTACATCCTTTAAGAAAATCATATATGTAACGCGAAAGCATCTATATAAGTCTGTTGATATTAAATATAAAATGTGAATATATTATTATAAAAAAAATTCTATTTATTTTTTAGTCTATCAATAAAAATCAAATATCATAGGTAATTAAGTTTGTAATTTTCAGGGAAGAGTTAATAAACTCAGATATTATGTATTCAGCCAAAAAGAACTCAGATATTATGTGTTAAGTAAAGATTGTTTAGGAGTGGTTTCAGATCAAGTAATAATTTCTCCTATTCAACACTTAAAATAGGAAATGAGAAAAAAAAGTATATATATAATAAGTGATACATTGTAATAGAAAAAGAGAAATTCAAGAGGAATAATAATATACTCGTATGTCCATATACCATTTTCCTTGCATATATATACGGCTTTCTTTTTTGACAATAACATTAGCTAGAGGGCAAGTCTTGATACTACGATAAAATTGATCAATCTTGTGACCTAAAAGTCTTGGGTTCAAATTTTGAAAATATTTCTCTATTTGCGGTGATAATACTGTGTATATCTATCTATCTTCTACAAGTCTATTTAGGAAAAACCTTCACTGTGTTGCACTTTAATGACATTAGCTTGCATTAACTATAGATGTTTTTCTCTATAAGCATACAATTATTGTTTTTCCCCTTATTCAACGCTAAACGTTTCGGCTTAAACAAGCCCATTATCATTATTGCTCTCACCAAATCATTCCAATAGCCATTATAGAACCTGCTATTTAATGTGTGTTTAAGTATTTTTAAAATTGATTTTGGTTTACAATGATATTAAAATGAAATGGTTTATGTTCGAATGTTTATAATTTAAAAGTAAGTTAACAGTGAAATTCTTAATAATTTTTTTTATCTAAAGCAAAATTAATCTACCTAAAGTTCTATTTAATCAAAATTAATTTTAGATCTAAAATTAATTATTTCTCAACGTAGATCCAAGCATGGAATAGTTTGCATAAATTACATTAGTCAATATTTGAATGTGATTTTAGATTATCTACCACAAATCCAAACACACTTGACATTTTTGTTTTTGAATGTTGATTAATTACATCAAATATATACCAAATATATGATAAAAATATATACAAAATAGATGTTTGCTTCTTGTTGAACAAAATTGATTTTTCCTTCAAGCCTCAATTTGACTAAAAGTAATAAAAAAAATAGTTTTTGCTTTCAAGGTAAAATTATCCAAACATAAATTAAAATCACTTCATCCACCTCAAAATTTAATTTTAACTAAAATAAATTTTAAAAAAACACTTATCCAAACAAACAAAATACGTCAATATATAACATATTTCAGGTGAAGAAGATGAATTATTAACATTTGCGGTGGTCATTATCGTTATCTTCCGCAAAATGTATGTACTATGCACACACACAACACACATCATGTTATAAATTCGAAATACAGTATTACGCATGTTGTCTTGAAGAAACAGATTTTATAACCGGTTATTAGGGAGCACCTCTCTGCAACATTGCATGCATGCCACAAGATACTTGGTCGTACTCTTTTGTAGCATGCAAAGTCTTTTTAATGTCTTATATCTTCTTTTTTTTATACCAGTTTCAGTTCGTTGTTTTTAATGTCTTCTATTAATAATAGGTACATATTTTATGTCTGAACATTTTTCCACATCAGGCATGGGCAACAGAGTAGTTGTCTAAATGTAAAATAATAAAGGATGAAATGTATGAATATATGTAGCATATAATTCAATTTCTTTTAATTATATGTATATGGGGCTTCTTCAGCTCAGTTTTTTTAAGTAAACTCTAAAACTAGTTCAACATTTGAGTAGGAGAAATGTCTAATTGATTAACTATCTAGCTAGCTTATATTATTTCTAGCAATTTCCCAAATTAGAGATTAGTTAAGGCATGTGAGTGAATTTTGGCATTAATCCTAATGTGGTTTTTTCGGTCATATATAAATATAATGAATAGATTTTTCTCTCTTGCCATGATTTTGTAGGGAAGGAAACTGAGGTAGACGTCAAATTTGATGGAGATGACAACCGACCAATCTTGAGAATGTGGGCCCCGTGTAGATGCTCTTGTCAAAACTCTAATAAACTAAGGTTATATTCATTCAATCGATAATTAGAAACTATCAAACAGTTTGAATTAAATTCAAAATATATTAGACTCACCTAGAACTTGTGTTTAGCAGCATGCTACTATTTCCAAAACGCCTTTCTAGAGCCAATCCCCGTCCTGTTTGACATGAAGCCAAAAGTTGAATTTCTCCATTGGGTCGTCGTATTAATTGTAGGGCACACTATATATTTGAAATCCGAAAGAGTACCAGAAGAATATCGATGGGAAAATTCTAGTTCAATTTTTTTCATGAGAAATCTTTTACTCGATGCTTCTTATTAGTCACATTGACGTATAATTAACATACAATAAATAACTAACCATATATTTTATCATGTCTTGACTGAGCATTGAATAACTGTATACCCTTAATTACGATTTTCTTCATGCAAAAAAAAATCAAATTTAAATCCTTACAGGTAGCCTTTAAACATGTTTGCTAGCCTATAAAAAAAATTCCTTACAGGTAATGCACTGTTCAAGTGTCAAATTTGTATTTGTACAGTGCTAATAATTCGACGTGAATTATGTTCCTGAATTCAAATCACTACAGGAAAAAATCAACCTATACTCCATTCTTAAAGTGTAAAACTAGAAGAAAAAGAGAGAGAGGGGTAAGAAAATGTGAGTGTAAATATATATGAATATTGCAACTCCGCATAAAAATGGTCTGTTTATTTATTTTTCTTAAATAATAAAATAAACAGTTTTATGTTGTTTTATGTATTTGTTTAAATTAATTTTATTTTTTTAAAAAAATAAGTTTCATTAAAAAAAACTCCTATCTACTTTTTAAAAAATCATTTTATTTTTATTTTTTTAAAGTTTAAATAAGCTTGCTAAATATATAAGATATATAGCAAACGCTTTGGTGGATGTATATGGCAACACAAGTATCATAGGTGGGTTGAAGGGTGAATTAATAAGTTTCAGTGACATTGACCGAGCTACACAGTTATACAACAGGATCAGTGTAGTAGTAAGAAATTCCAGTAACTTGTACGGAATTTTAGCTTCAAATTTTTTTACAGACAAATTTTAATTTATTAGAATGTTAGTAGAAAAAATCGAATTTATAATATTTTTTTTCTTAACCATCCAACACAGTTTATATCTCTTTAGCTTCAAACTTTTGTTTTAAATAAAAAACAATATAATTAGATTGAGTTGATTAAAGGATGCTAAGTCAATTGGTGTTGCAGCTATCAGTTTTCAACTGATACTGGTCCAAGAATGTGTTGATGCATGGTGTCACTGACTCATCAAAATTCAGCAGTAATTGCGTACTGTTCATATTGATGAAATGAATTATATTCTTTTCTCAATATGGATGGACACTTGGCATAATTATGGTAGCATAGTTAGGGTTTGTATGTCTAGCTGTTATTAACATGGGATTGAAAAGCTGTTATAATTGGTATGGGGTGTGCATCTGTCCGTGTATAAGGTTTGTAAAATGGCCATTAATAATTGCTTTGGTTGTTTTAGGATCGTTATCTTCAATTGAATTGGGTTTATTTATTGATTTTCCTTAAAAAAATATTTATTGATTTATTTTATAATCATTGAATTGAGTTTATTTATTTATTTATTTTATAAGCTTGAATTGAATGGGTTTGAATAGTCCTTTTATTCAAATTCAATAATAATCTTCTTTAGTTATTAAAAAAATGTAAAATTCAATTATAATTTTCTTTACTTATGAAAATAATGTAAGATGAACTCAGTAAGAAAAATATATATTTTTTAAAAAATTATTGACCAATGACGCCGGTTATATGTATCAGTAATATTTCATTTACTTATTTTATGTCTTTTTTATTAATGACAATTGTTGCATGTGTCATATAGGTATTCCCGGATTTTGAGTCGATCTATCTAACTTTATCTTATATCAAAATATAAAATCTTGAATTCTTGATGTAACGTAATTTTTTTTTTTTTAGCTGAATTGATGTAACGTAATATAAAAAAATGAATGCTATATATATACTGGTTAAATTCATTCTGCCTTCATACACAATTTCACCTATTAATCATTATTGTTAACTAATTAAGGTCATAATTTAATAAACATAATTTCTAGTTTATCAATTATTACCATTGACAAACTAATCACAATCATCATATCAAAGTGCTTTAACCACGACGATCCAATTTATATTCTAGACTTTTACAAAGTTATCTTTACAAAGACTATTAAGGCCGAGTGAGGGGCAGTCACGTACAAAGTACTTAAGACTGTTCTGGAAATAATATTTTCCCCTACTTTTGTTTGCATAGGTAGATACTAGCTAGCTTGAATAAATGTGCTATATAGGTTACTGAAATACCAATCCTACTTATCTAACAGCGAAGCATATCTCCGTTTCAGGTTCACTCATTAGAATTTTTAAGTAACTTTTACTTGTACACAACTTATTTTTATCTTTTCCAACATAAGCACTTCATAAACACTTTAGTCCTTCTAATCCAGGACTTCTAAAACATTTATTAAATGGGTCAACCAATAATTTATTTATTAAATTATGATGTATTAGTTATAAAAAAGTAATTAAATTGTAAAAATTAAGTCATTTATGTGTACTATTTATTTTTGAAATATTTTTATACAAATACGAAATAAAAATTTGAAAAAATAAAAACATAGGCAATTTATATGAATTGAATTAAGTTTTATTTAAAATTATGAAAATAGCTAAAATCACATAATTAACAGTTGCAAATTAATTTTAGTGAGGACAGCATGAGTTGTTGATGTCGTCGGTGTGATATTAGGCGTTCCTTTTTCTTGCGCAAAGACAAAGGTACTTAATGAAACACTACCATGTGAATAGTACACAAGTTTGAATCAGGAAGATTTGTGTTGTTGATTTTAATGTCAGTGTGATCTCAATCATTTCTTTCTTTTATGTAAGGAAATAGATACTTAATGAACCCTGGACACGTGAACAATACGTGCATGCGTTTGAAGGGGGAGATGTGGTGTCAATTTTGTTAATGTGATCTTAGCCTTTTTCCTTTCTTAATGCAAGGGTATAGATACTTAGTAAATTGTTGACACTTGAGTATATTGAATACTCGTTTGGATAAGGCCAATTTGAGTTGTTGATTTCGTTTGTGCGATCTCAACCATTATACTCCTTTTTGTTGATGTCTATAAATATAACATTATGGATATTAGTGTCCATGCCACCACATAAGCTCAGCTTCATTGAATGCTTGTGAACATTGAAAAACTTTCATTGTTACACTTCACCCTAAACCTTAATTACCATGCTTGAGTTCCTCAGCAGTCTTTGTTTATGTATATTACAATGATCATATGATTAATACAATTGGTCAAGGGAAACATTTGTAAGCAATGACCCAAAGTCATTTTGTGTTAACAAAGGCATCACACGCGATGCATTGAAGCAAACCAATCCAAAATAAGATTTGAACGAGCAAAGGCAAAAGGGTGACGCACCTCCATTATTGATACCCTTTATTTGTTGTTGATGATTGTATTCAATATAAGGCATGTGAACTTCAAGACGATGAGGTCAAAGACACTAGGTTCATTATATTCGCTCAACACCCGAACCTCACCTATATTGAGTAACAAGCCATGCTGGAGAATACTCAAGCACATACTTCTACCTAACCAAAACCTTTGGTTGATAACTTGGAAGAATATCTTGATATAGGCATGAAACTTGAAGATCCAAATGCAAATATTATAAACAAGATTACGGTGGAAAAGAAAAAATGTTATAGTGATGTACTTGGCAATACGTATCATATGTTTGGAAGCCTCAACTTTGACGAATGGACAAAATAAAATCTCTCATAGTCAAAACTCACGATAAAGAGTACGCTAAAGTTTTATTGGATATCTGTGTTTTTTATTTGTGTTTTTATTTTTTTGGGTGTTTTTAATTTATGTGTGCTTTTAGTTGTGATGATTGAAATATGGGAAATTGATATGGAAATTGGAGCGTGAAAAAATGAAAATTATCCATACTTGTGTTGTTTTATGAGTAAAAATGTAACGAAATAATTTAAATTTAACGTAGCCAAGTATCACATAAGCTATCATTAAAACAATAAAAAAAATACATAATTAAAATAATTAATATTTTAATTATTGTATCCAAAACATTATCAAATATGTTCCTCCTTACAGAAGTATCAATCGCTAAGATATGCAAGCGATAAATTTGAGGAGGCCAATATTGAGCAGTTTGAGGAAGGAGCAGAAGTTGGGGAGGAAGAGGTGTGACGTTCCTTAAAACTAAAAACGTAAAGTAGGAAACTTTTTTCTTAAAAAAAAAAAAAAAAAAAAAAAAAAAGTGGCTCAAAACTGTTTTAAAATTTGGTTAAAAACCAAATTAGCTCCTATTTGTGCTATGTTTTATTCTAAAAATTACATTTCACTAGTAATCACACCAAACTAGATCTTAACATCAATAATTTTAGTGTAGAAGAAGTATAAAAGAACATTAAGAGAGCGTTTATTTTATGGCTAATTTTTTTATTTCTGGAAATATGAGATTGGAAAATTTATTTTCACGTTTGTTTGTTAAGAGGTAATTAATACAATAGTTATTGTCTGCTGTATTTTATTTTAGAAAAGTCGTATTTTCATGTTTACCCATTATTTATTCCGAGGAGGGGGTTGAGAAAGTCTATTCTCATGTGACAAGGAAGCCATATTTGTGAGTAAAAGTTTATTTTTAATTATTTTTAATAGTTTATGAAACATATTTTTCTAAAATTATTCATAAATAACATTCTTATGTTCTATTTTTAGTAATAATATTTCTGAGAATAAAAACATAATCCATGAAACAAATGTCTCCAATATTAGTTTTTAATAAAAATATTTGTATTAAAAAGAAACATTATTTCATTAAAATAATTCATAAAAAGATTGTTTATAGAAATTTGTAAATCAAATAATAAATTTTGATATAGTCTAAATTTTTCTAAAATAAATATTTTTCAATTTATATTAAAAATCAGGAATTTGAGGGAATAATTAAAAAGAAGAAGAGAAAGAAAAGAAGAAACTCGAGATGAAGAAAGTTGTGCAGTGACATTGTCAATTTGGTGAAACTGTGGATTCACAATATCAATTGTGTTAAACTGTGTGGAATGATTGTACCCAAAAAAAATCCATTGTACCAAAAAAAAAACTGTGTGGAATGAATTAAGTGCATAAAACGTGTAATCAGTACTCCTACTGATAGGCTAATAATGATTAATTATCATGATAACCAAATATTTTTGTCCATTAGGGAATCCATAACGTGTAAGCCTTTTTCAACCTTCAACCTCTTCACCTCATCTATCCTCTTTCCCTTTCCCTCCCCTTCCCCATTTTTCGTTATATTGAAATTGAAATAACTGACAAATCTCACCCATAATACGGCATATTTTAGAGAAAATTTTGGCTTCAATAATAATCCTTATAGTTATATTTTTTTTAGGTAGAGAGATCCTAGCTTGTAGAGTTTTTGAAAGGTATCCTTATAGAGTTACAGTTATATCATATAAACTATTTACTTTTTAACATTAAAACTATATATATATATATATATAGAATACAGGGTTCTCAAAAATTAGGAACTAAGAATTGCCTTCGTTTTTTTATTTTTTATTTTAAAAAATATAACTATATTATTAGTATAAAATATTTATCAATTTTATTAATAATTAATCTTTATTAAAAAATTTGATTAGTCACCAATAAAAAATTTTCCTTTCAATTATTGTTTTTTTATTTACAGGACTCAAACATAAAACTTTATTTATAAGGAATATGAATTCAATTTCACTTCTCTCTTGGATCAAATAATGTTTGTAATATCTTTATATCTTACTTTTGAATATAAAACATTTTTTTATTTAAAATATGTATCAAATTAACCATTCCAACTATTAAGGGGATTTAATTCAGATAATTGAGCAAGATCTGTGAAGATTATAAATTCCTCATTCTGTGTTTAATTTCTACAAATAAAAAAATAGACATTCCAACTATTGAAGTGTAAGTTGGGAAAAAATAACTATTGAAGTGAAAGTTCTTTTAAAGCAAGCCAAGTTTACAAATTTTCATTTAAATAAAAAGCTAATCATTACTTTATCACACTATTTTATTTTTATAGATAATGTATTATTTAAAATATTAGTAAATATTCACAACTAGAATGAAAAAATATTATTTTAATCATATATATTAAATTCCTCATAAATTGAATATTTGTTTAGATGTTATTTTTTTTCTAAGTTAGAGATGATAGTGTTCTCAACCCATTGAGCTTGGAGACTAATCCCACCGACCCAAAAGAATTTTTCATACAGAAAACATTAAATATAAATTCTTCCATTAATTAAACATAATAGAATCTTATATGACTCTGAATTCTGTGAGTTTTTTTTTTTTTTGTTGTTATCTAATTATGTATGTTTACTTTTATTTTAAAGTGAGGTGATATTTATGATTAGTTGACACCAAATGTCAATATTTTTAAATTTTTTACACTTTTTTATATTTTAAAGTGAATTGATAACTTTTTATAGAAACAAAAATTGATCAATTTAACTGTTGATCATTTGATATTATTATTTTGATTATATGTATCAAATTTCACATAAATAAATTGAATATTTATTGGTATGTTATCTCATTATGAATGTTTATTTTTATTTTTAAAGTGAGATATTTTATGATTAGTTGACATTGTACCTATTAAATTATATATATATATATATATATATATATATATATATATATATTAAAAAATCACTTACTATAATATTAAATATGGATCGGAGTATTAAATTATTTTATATATCAAAAAGTCACGTACAAAATGCATTTACGCATGACGTAACACAGTAAAAGCGAGTTGCGAAAGAAGTGTGATTAATTGGTTGTATTCAGTTAACATTTTTTTTTTCTTTAAAAGGTCAATAATAGCATACGAGTTCATGACCACCGATTTTTTTTTAAAAAAAAATCAGATAAATTAAAACCGGATTCATGTACAAAAATAATGCGATTAGGTCCGGATGAATTTGATTAATATATATAATATTTTTAAAAGTATAATTTTTATTATAATTCTAATATTTTCTTTAAAAAGATTCAAGTATCAATTATTTAATTTTTAATATTTAATTTATAATATATTTTAAATTTAAATGTCAAAATTATTATAAACACGTATAAGATAATACACTAAATTCTATTTTTTATATGATATATATATTGCTAAATTTTATAAAAGAATATATATTGCTATATATAGTTATTCCGCTCAATATTTCTTTGTATATACATTAAAATTCAACGAGTCAACTGTTAAATTAAAAATTTATATTGTTGACAAACCAAGTTTGCAAATTTTCATATAATTTTGTTATAAAAAAAATCATAAAACTTTGAAACTATATCATAACTCATTTAATTAATTTTATTTTTAAAATCAATTTAACTAATCTTATTATAACATTCCTTTTGAAAAATAAGTAAATTAGTTGGTCAAATTATAAGGATTAGATCATAACTCACAAGGATATAAGTTTAAGTTTCGTTGTCAATATGAGAATCATGTTAATAATTAATAAGTAGTTTATAAGTATTTTTTGTAAACGCTTAACGAACCCTGAAGTATGTCATCGTTGATTCTAATGAACCCCAGAATCTAATTCAGCTAAATTTTTATCATAAAAACATTAACTTTACTATAATATGACTAATGTGATTTATGAATTATATATTAAAAAGTCTTACTAATCAGTAACCTTAAGATATTAATTAAGAAACTAAACTGAAAAAATATTTATTGTAAAATCATAAAAAGATGTAAAAAAGTTTTTAACAATGCAATTTTGTATATTTGAGTAAAAAAATATCTTGTTTTTAGTTTCTTAAATAATATACAACAGAATTGATAGCATTGGCCTATATTAAAATAGTATAAAGTCGTTGATTTTTCGGTGGTAGTTTGCTTTCTTAATTATGTGATGCCGAAGTTCAACTGATCACTTCTTTTTTTCTTTCCTTACGGCTCTTTTGGCTAATCATTCATCCTCTTCTACATACATGCACTTTGCCACTCGTGCTCTTCTTCAACTTTGCTTACAATAATGGCTAGCTCAAAGATTTATGACACCGAACGTGCATCTTGTCGGTCTACCTTTTAGCCAAATTATGCCTCTAAATAATGGCCCTCCACCTCGATCTCTTCTATATCTCTTGGAAAAACTACTTTAATTAACTGCATGCACACCCTCAGGTGAATATTGTCACATCCAACATATCCAAGAAAATAACCTATAATAATGGAGTTCTTAATGGATTACTATCATTATCATTATATAATAGTACGGTCCAACACCTTGAACATATTCTGGTTCTGGTGGGAATTTTCGTGGCCGGATGTGGATTTTATAAAATGTTTGTTTGATTAGATGAAAAAATGAATGCTGCAAATTAAAATAGTTGTTCTGTATGAGAGAAAAATGTAGAGTACGTAATTTAAAGCTAGCTAGGTATTGATTCCCAAGAAATATCTTCTTCTTTAATTAGGAGGGCATGCAATTTTAAATGTAATTGTTCATCTTACGTTGACATTTGAGTTCAAACCTAATTAAATATTATAACAATATATGAATGATAAAGAGTTTCACAAAAATGTTACAAACATAAAAGTTTGACTATTTTTTCACCTATTGTTTTGATGCTATAGGAGGCAATATTTGTGAGTTTGTTTAATTAATAGTTGTTCTGTATGAGAGAAAAAGGTAGAGTGCGTAATTTAAAGCTAGCTAGGTATTGATTCCCAAGAAATATCTTCTTTAATTAGGAGGGCATGCAATTTTAAATGTGATTGTTCATCTTACGTTGACATTTGAGTTCAAACCTAATTAAATATTATAACAATGAATGATAAAGAGTTTCACAAAAATGTTACAAACATAAAAGTTTGACTATTTTTTCGCCAATTGTTTTGATGCTATATGAGGCAATATTTGTGAGTTTGTTTAATTAATTGTACAACTATATATATCATTTTTCTTAATTTTATAGAATCGCCTAATTTTTATTTTTTTTACTAATCATATGGTTATGTTTTTTCATTGATAATTAAATCACTGATACAATTGAGAACAAAATTAAAAAACTGACAGTGAGCATGAAATTATCTTGAAACTTTTGTTAACGTATGGGCTACATGATTCATTTGTCATCATACAAAACTCGTCCTGGAATTTGAGATAGAAAATATAGAATTACGACACTTTTGAATTATGGAATGCACGATGGAATGAGAAGAAAATCTGGTATTGAAATTGTTCGCCACTGACTTTGAATCCACTTCGAATGAATTCAATATTGTTGAGATATAGCTGTCTTGCTAATGGCTTGATACAATACCCAGGATAGAATCACCTCTTACTTAAAATGTTACTAATACTTGCAACCAAAAATTATAATTTATTTTACATTCAAAAAATATAATAATAATAATAATAATAAATAGAGAAAAAAATTATTTGTATATCCAGATATTTTTGAAGTAGAAAAAAAAAATTCAATAGTATGAAGACTTTGCTTGTATCTAGATTGAGCTCAATCTTTTTTGAGATGTGAAACTTTAAAAAGTAAATCTTTTTTTTATTTTTCAGGTCTAAAAACTAGTTTGTGTCTAATACATTTTGCTCTTAGATGCTTCTATATATATCATTTTAAAGAAATATGAATTTGAGTCTCTTTCAAAAATGAGATATTTTGTTTAAAATAATTTCATATCTCTTTATCTTTGTATTTAAAAATAAAAATTATTTCATATCTTTTTATCTTAAAAAGTTTCTTAATATACGATAAAGATAATTCTCAAATAATTATATGACTAATTATAATAATTATTCACATGATCTCTCATCCTTGATATATCCTGATATGTATCAATGGAATTTTATTCTTATTTTATGGACAACTTCCACATTTATAAAATAATACTTTTTATTTATATTAATTATATTATTGATGCTAGGAAAAAATATAATAATATTTCACTCAAATATTTATTTGATTAAATTAAATTCTCTAATTTAATTATTAAATAATTTTTTTACAAAGATTGAAACACTCGTTTGTGTAATCCCATAGGTTCAATATTAAACGGGTAGTAATTGATCATTATTAATTTATTAATCAATGTAAGTGTCTAGCAATACACCTTTACCTTCAAAAACCAAGAAAAAAATAATGTAATATTTCATTCCATCATGTACAGTTCAAGGTTAACTCTAGAATATAATATTACTGTCAAACTCTAGTAAATTAACACATTATATTTAATCAATGAATGACTTAAAAAATTATTTTTCTTCTTTCATTCAATATTTCTGGTCAAGGTATTAAGTCAAGTATAGAGCTCAAACTCATTACTTAAAGTTAATAGATTCCTTCTTGATTCATCATTATTTCTATAAGTATTTAATCATATCTAATATTCATTTAACTAATGTCCTAAGGTATTAAGTGCACGAAATTAAAATATAATAAATAACTTGTTAATTACTATGATAATCTCATGTCAAATAAAATTATTATATTTCTTCTTGAAATTTTCCTATTGACAGATTAAGGTAATATTAACTATTATGAATTCTCAATTGAGTCAGTTCAATAATGACATTCATGTGTACATCATCTATATATGCAATTTAATAAATAAAATTTATTAATTTTTATCAAATAAAAACCATTATATATATATATATATATATATATATATATATATATATATATTGATCTATCTCGATTATTAATGTCTTATTCACAATAATCCTACGATCAAAAATAATTTAGATTAAAACTATAAAAGACTTGTTCCTTATTATAATAATCTATATTATGAAACAAGTCTCTAATTTTAATCAATGATTTGTCAAATTAATAATTTAATAAAATAATAAATATGATAATAAAATAAAAAAACATTTTTTTATTAAAATTGATAACATAATGAATTGGATTTTTACATACACATTTATCCTTAACATCTAATTACTCCTTCACTACTTGAATATGTTGTTTGATGTTATGCCTATACGCTAAATACATTTTATGAAAAGGAAAATAGTATTCATATATAGACTCACTGGATGTATACTTAGTGAGAGATAAGAAGAGAAAAGAGAGAAGTGAAAAGTAAGATAAGAAAATAGCAAGTGTATACCTCATTTTTTGGGTGTAAAGGATGAAAGGAAGAAAAAGAAAGATAAAATTAAAATAATAGATCAAATAGGTGATGTAATAGAAGAAAAAGGATAAAAATAAAATGGAGTGAAAATGAGATAAAAGAGAAAATGAGCATAAAAATTAATATGCGAAAATTGAAGTGAAAGAAAACTGAAAGTAGTATTAAGGTATGTAAACATTATTGTTGTTATGAAAAAGTCTAGACTAAGGTTAATAAAAGAAAATTGTACCTGCAAGTATTTAAAGGTGGAAAATAATTTACGAACACTTAACATTTAGATTAAACCTAGAGAGGAAAAAAAAGACAAAAGAAGAGTAGAAAGTAAGTTGAAGTATAATAAGTGATAAGATGTGATAATATATATATATATATATATATATATATATATATATATATATATATATATATATAAATGAAGTATTTGATATATATTTGTGGGTAAAATATGTAATTTTTTTTTCTACCTACTTGTCAACAGGACAAAGATTGGTAGTAGGGTAATCATGTCTGTAGATATTCGGAATTTAAGATTACCTAAATACTCTTAATTAAATATAAAGTAAGTAGACCTAAATATTAACCTACAAACTAAATTTCAAAAATCAATAAAAAGTATCAAAATTTTAATTGTAATATAAATATATGTTGCAAAATTGTTTATTTTTTTTATATTTTAACAAATATTCATGAATATATGCAAATATTTATAAAATACATAAATAACTGGTTATGTATATATATATATATATATATATATATATATATATATATATAAAAGTATGAACTGAATTTTCATCCAACGAAACAAATAACAAGAGAAAGAGAAAATGACTACATTTTGCCTGGTTCGTTCCATTTCAATTAGTTCAAAGGCATATACAATACAAGAACAAGTAAATGGATGTTAAAAAAACAAAAATTATATTTCAGGCTAATTTAGTAAGGACAAAATTAAGGTGCATCCAATCCCTTAAGTGTTTTTGTACGTTATTGTTTTCTAATTAAAATTAAAGTTTCATTTTGGTAATTTTTTTATTATGCATATTATTAAGCTGAAATTTTAACTTTAATTATAGAGAACAAAAAAAGTATTAAAAATAACTACATTTAAATCTTTTCTATTTTGAAATTAACAATTACCGTCTTTCATTGATTTTTTGATTAAGTTATGTAAGATTTTGTTTAATCTTATTTTAAAGGTTGAAATACAACTTTAATCCTCCTATTTTATTATATTTATAATTTTGATCCTTTCCGCATTTTAAAATAAAGATATTAGTCTACAATTTTTTAAATCTTTAATTTTTGTCTAATCTTTATTTATGCCTTACATTTATTTCTTTTGTTTAATATTTTAATTAATTAAATCATTTCTTTATTATACATTAAATAAATATGTTTGAATTACAATTCAATTGAATAAAAATACATAAAATTGAAAATTAGATGAAAATTATGATTTCTTTAAAATTAAAAGACTAAATATTTCTTTAAAATTTCCTGCAAATTTTGAAATTGACAGAAAATTATTATCCACGAATATTTTACCTGCAATTTAGTTTGCAAAAAATTAGTTTCCTGCATATTTTGTGAAAAATCCACAACAAATTCTGCAGCTAATAGAATAAATTATAATATATAATTCGACCACTATTCGGCATGATCACATGTGTTATCATTATTACGTGACAAGCTATGTCTATATATTTCCCCTCTCTGTACGTTCTCAACTAATGCAAATATGATTTTCTTCTGCCTAGATTGCAGGATTAGTTAAAGAAATTCCAAATTTGGTAATCGACAATAGGTCAAGGTAAAGTAATATTTCTGCAAAAAGTAATGATCTTCTTCGTTAGGTTCTTACCCTAAATTGGTCATTTCATCACTAACGGGTTTGGTGAACTTTCCTCTGATAGAGTTGGTTAAGGGTTCAGTGAGAAAAGTAAATATGATACAGCTAATCACTCCTAAACAATCGAGTAGCTGTGTACCTTTTCTTCTTTTTCGGTCAACGGCTCTCATTACCCAGCTAAGTGATGACATAGTTCAAATTAATTCAAGGTTGTGTCAAGAGAGATAATATTACTCTTCAATCTGAGTCACCATCTTCATATAAATGCAAGTTTAACTTAATCTTCACAATCTGTAGGAAAATGCCAGCAGACAATGGATAACTAAGGCTAGTTCTGATGTTTTTAATTGGCTCCAATGTAATTCCTGTGCAAATTAAAAACAAATCCCCCATTAAATGTGCATCATAATTTGTGTTTTAAATATCTTAATTGTAAATTTAACCTCATAGCATGTGTTTTGTTAAGAAAATATATACACTTAACACAAGAAAAATAATTGTATGCTATGAAATTATCATAATTTTAACCTGTCTTTAGATGACAAAGGTAGTTTTTTTCTCGTTATTTGAAAATTTTGACTATTTGTGTGATTTTTTTTATTAAGTTGATCGTAAATATATAGTTGTTTTAAAAAATATCATATAATTCAGGATTATATATTTCCTACCAATCTCTATATGATATATTATTAATTAGTTTTTGCAAATTAATAAAATGTGATTACATTTAAATGTTACATAAAAGAAATTGGCTATGATCATATAATTTTAACCATGTAATAATTTTTTTAGTCTTGAAACATGCAATAGTTTCGTGCTAGCTAGCAACCACTATTTATGTGGAAAAAAACGTAGCAACCACATCAAGAAATTCTTCCTTCAATTGTTGCATAAACAATTTCATGCTAACAGCCACTATTGTGAAAAAAAACTTAGAGTGAGTTTTCTGTCTAGTTATTAGCCCGTTCACATCAAGGAGTTCTTATTCCTTCAATTGTTGCATAAACAATTTCGTGCTATGAGCCACTATTTAAGTGGAAAAAAACTTAATTATATAGAGTGAGTTTTCTCTCAAGTTATCAGCTATTCACATCCACCTCTTCCTTCAATTGTTGCATAAACTACTCGTGTGAGTCTCATTATAGAATCATTATCTGCCTGAAGTCTCATCATGATCATTATGGTTATTATACATCATAAAGGGTGAGAGTTGACAGCCAATTGATTCGTGCTGCTGATTCTTAATTTTTACTGTGAATTGTCACTACTCTTTATTTCAAACTGTAGCTCGTTGCCGCCACACTGTTTGACCACTTTATGAATCACAATAATCTTTCTTCACCCTTTTTCAGGCCCTAAAGTTAACCTTTCTTTGCTTTGAGGGAAATGCACATAACTGTGAGGCTATTGGCCCTTTCACCGTTCACTAAGTTGTTCTTTCAAATCAAAGTCGAGTCCATAAAGTTTCGTGTATTCCCTTCTGTTTTTCCCCCCTGAATTTTGGGGGGTGTTTAACCACTCAAAATATGAGCAATTGTATGATATTGTAACTTGTTTTGATCTTGTTTTTCATAAATTTTATAATGAAAAATGATATTTATACAATAAAATATACAACTAAAAAAAGAAAAATAAATAAAAAGAAACAAAATTGAATTTAAATTATAAAAAATAATAGAATTGAAAAGAAAGATATACACAAAATATGATATTAAATAAATTATTATAATATTTACGTTGTGAATTAAAATTATGTGACAATTAATATTACATTTACAAAGGAACTTGAATTAAATAATGATCATTATCAATGTCTTGTAATCTTTTGATTATTTGATATACCTTGCCGACTGTTATAATTTTTGCGTCGTTCTCACAGTTCAAATCATTTAAAGCAATCATCTTAGAAAATTATTAGTGTCTGTCATTCACCTATTAATTTCATCTAAACTTTATGATATTTTAACTTTGAACGAATATCTGATAATATAACATTATCTTAAATGCGTGCCGAGTAAGCTAAATTTATTTATTATAAAGATGAATAAGTACCATCATTAACGAATACTATTTAAGATATTTTCCCAAATAATAAAAAAAAATTAAACAACTTATGAGAAGAAAGACTTTGAAAGGAAAACCTAAGTATCATGGACCTTTCTATAGATGGCTTAGAATAGACAACCAAAACATCAAATAGTCAAGGCTAACCCATGATAATTCAAAATTTGTTTTTGAATATCCGCTAGCGATTGGCTTATTTTTCTCATTAATTAAAGCAGAGCCATTGTCATCTATTTTAACACACCATGATATTGTCTATTTAGAGTATATTTAACAAAAAAATTAAGGTATTTGTTAACTTTTATTTCAAGAGTGATAAAGATCAGGTCTTAGATTTGGTTTCAAGCTAATAAAAGATTGTATTTAATATTCTTAAATATGTCCTTGTGAGATCTTCTATTGAGATACTCCTTGTACTCTATTTTTTAAATAATGTTTTACTTATAAATAAAAATTAAAGCAAAGCTAGACCATTATATACTATTAGTTGTCTCACATTAACAGAGGTCCTTGGCAATTCTTAAATGATGAGAGACCTGTTTGCTGTTAGGTGACAAAGAAACGTGCACAGATATAATGATAGCTTATCTAAAGATTCCCCATATACACCCATGATTAATTCTCTTTATAGTAAGAGCAGAAAGTTATAGAGATATTGCAATGGCTCTTCTTGCTCTACTCAGCCCCCCACCCCCTCCCCCTCCCTTTTTTTCAATCAGCAAAAAAGAATTTATTTATGAAGAGAGTACTAGAAGTTACATATTTAAATCAATAAAAGCATCAAACTTCCCTGGACGTGGTTGACTTTGGCACTTTTAACAACAAAAAAAATCACCCTCTCTTACATCCAATGGAACTCGAATGATATATAATGTTAATTATCAAACCTTGTGAGAGAGAATGTGAAGGTTTCTTGCATTATCAGTTCCAATTCTATGTCCATTTATTCATCTTATAACAGAATTACAATAACTAACATATCCCAATGCGGCAGTGCCTGAAGCCATCCTCGCTAAATGAGGGTATGAGGGAGGATCATTGTACACAATTTTATCCTTACAAATACAAAGAGATCGTTTTCAAATTCAAATCCATGACCAATCAGTCACCAAGATACAACTTTATCCTAGGTCAAGTGTCAAGACTAACCCTCATCATATAATAGAATAATTAGAACTAAATTCTAGTTGCTTTACGGCCAATACCTGTGCAGATTGTTATTAACCTAAAGGCAGGCCATTATGTACTATTTACCATGAAGCCAATAACTTATATAATTGGGTACACACATATATATATGATATAAAAGCCTATAACATATAATATATATATCAATGATGGATAATTTTTTCTTGGTTTTGAGGAGTCTCTGGATTGATATTTTATCTATTTATTTAGTACAGAAAGTAGACATAAACTCTTAAAAATGATTAGACAGTTTGAGACATACTAGACCGATCATATATGTACATTTTCTTATCTTGCCTAAATAAACAAACAAGCCCAACCTTGTCGTTTTCAAATCCTCCGTTTCTCACCAAAACATTGGTGGTGCTGCATGTTGTCCTCCGAGAATATTTTCCGTTGGCACCTAGCTCGTAAACTGGTCTAAGATACTGAGCCCCACAAAAATCTCTCATTTTTATTTTTCCATTTTGTTATTAGACAGTGAAGGGGAAGATACTTAGCCCCAACAACAGCATCCCCCACACCATTTTGATCTTTTGTGCGTACATGATTGGACTGAAAATTGGGTTCTTGTTGCCATGGCACTATTTGTCTATAATCAGATCGATGCGTCATGAATATGAGAGCACTGAATCTTGGCCCTTCCAGCTCCTTTTTCTTCTTTGCCCGCCACTTACCGTTCATCTTTAATTAGCTTTAGCCCTAAGGTTGTAGTACAACTGAAAATTCGTACATATATATATATATATATATATATATATATATATATATATCAATGAATTTTTTTCTTCAAAAGGAAAATGTGTGATAAGACGAAATATGATTTTTTTCTTCATCTGCTGTGTTTGGTGTACGTGAAAATAAAATAATGATATCTTTCTCATGTTTAGTATATGTATATTAATAATTAATAGAGTTTATGATTACTAATTAGTTATGCGTATGAAAAAAATGTTTAGAAAAGTTTATTGCAGTAATTTTGACGTCGTTTATATTATAGGCTAAGAGATGCCTGGGTGCACAGGAAAAAAAGAAAGAATATTTCATAAATGAAATGATAATGGAAATATATGTGAAATAAAATGGTCGTTTATACTTTTGAAGGTCGGGATAAAATTGGAATGATGCTTTTCACGTATATTTCACGATTTGGTATAGAATAGGAATGATGCTTTTCAAGTCATTCTTTTTTTTTTTTGTACGGTAAAGGTAATATCTGACTGACTTTTGTAAGGAATAATTAATATTATTTTATTTCAACGTTTGATACATGAAATAATGTAGAATTGAATTACAGATTACCTAGTTGATAGATTGTTCTTTTTTAGAGAGGAAAAATATTTTTCCAGCATATATATATATATATATATATATATATATATATATATATATATATATATATATATATATATATATATTATTTGTATGGATACATTCTTAGAAGTAATGCGGATGTTTTTTTCTTACATGATAAAAAAAATCAAGTGTATACAAATTTAATTATAATACGGGTGTTAAATTAAAACAATAACAATAATAAACAATCATTCTATAAAAGCTAATAAAGGTATGCTACGAAAACAAAAGCTAATTAATTTCATTCAATATGTGAAATGATGTTTGAAATTGAAATGTATGTGGTACTTTTTTTTTTTATAATGGAAATGTATGTGGTACCCGTTTTCACATGTTAATAAAAAATCTAATTAATAATTAGGAATTGTTCAACGGGCAGCCGGCCCATCTATTCAAATTAATGTTCATGTAAAAAAACCAATAAATTATAAAGCAATTAGGGTAAAATTTCATTGTTGTTGAAGTGTGTATATATGCTGAAATGATATGTCATGGTTAGCAAAAAAAGGGTAGCCACGATACATAGCAAGCAACAAAACCAAATAGAAGACTATGTACTCCCATTTCATGTATTCTGATAATAAGTATTATTGTGATCAATTAAAAGAATTACAGAAGCCAAACCTCCTCTCATCCCCTGTATACAACTTTATTGTCTCGATCCATAGATATGCACTAGCTTGCTGGAAGCAAGCGTGTAACAAATTAAGAGTGATAAGTGAATATTATAATTAACTTTTTTTACAACAAATATTATAACTAACTTAAAAACCTCATGTTTGGGGGTACAATAAGTGAACTCTATCTGTATAAGGCAGTCTAGTGTACAAGGCTCTTACCTGGTAGCATCTAGGAAGAATATATTCGTATCCAGAATTTGGACCCATGATGACTAGGCAACAACCTTATACGAAGTCAGAACTCTATATATGTACATATATAGTACTAGTATCATTTTATATGAATAAAATTAAAAAAAAAATACTATATACGTTTCCTTAAAAAAATTGTGTACTGAAGGTAAAGTTTGGTTCAAATCAAACTCTTAATTTAAAAGAAAAAAAGGTTAATGTTAATAAAAAAATTCATTCAAACTTCTAATTAATTATTTTTTGAGCAGCCAATCTTGTCTAAATGGAGCAATTAATTGTTGTGACCAATGGGACTAACAGCTAACTGTCTGTGGAATTAATTAGTGGCCAGCAAGATGTACTGTATGCAGACACACGACAGTAGAATAGTGAAGAAGTGAATGGAATAAATTAATAAAATAAACAGAAAGCGATGAAAAAATTGCACTTTAGAAAAGATAATTTACATGCATGAAATGCCACCATTAATTGCTGAGTTTTGTCGCCATGTCAAGGTTTCTCGCGTGGTCATTCATCTTCATTTTGACTCTCTAAGGTCTAAGCCCATTTTATATTTAGGCCTCAATCGGTAATCCAAATTGCATTTTAGGAGAGACAAAATGAATTAATGATAGTGAATAGATAATCTAACCCTCTTGATTTACAACAAACCTGTCTAAGTTGGGATCTAACATGTTTGTTGGATACAGTCAATTGGACTTGTATAACAATCTGGAGAAGAAAATGAACTATAGAATAAGTTCGAGACTTAAATTTTAATCAAATTCAATGAACCATTTACATCGAAGAGATCGACATTTTTAAAAATAATTCCATTACACATAACCAAAAAGAACATAAGACTACATGACAAAAAATGAGCCCAATTTGTTTAGGCATTGTACTTGTGAAAAGGCCTTGGTGCGATAGGTAGTGGGTTGAGAAATAAATTTGAAGGAAAATCTCAATTGAAACCAAGTCATGTATTTAGACCATATAACTAATATAAGATGCGCTCACCTGTAGTTTAATAGAAAGTGAGCAGCATCTTTAATTACATTAGATCAGAAGGCACATTGCTGATAATTTTACCAACATGTACTCTTCTTTTGGGACAAGTTAGTTATGTTTTGCTGGGATTATATCCATCATCACCACCCAAGAGGAAGACAATAATTTCGAAGGAGCAGGAGGATTCTTCCAAAATGTTAGAATATATTTACAAATTCGTTCTGAATATGACTGATTTAAGTTTGTATTTGATTTCATGTTGGATTCTTCAAATACATTGAAATATCAGTTTATGTGATTTTATGTAAATTTTCACATATTTAAGTTAACGTTAAAAAATTAATTATACATTTAAAATTAAATATTTAATTTAATTTTAGTTGAATTGAGACAAAATTAATTAATTAATGAGACTAAAAGAGATACTCTAATCTCTTTATTTACAACGAGATCAATAGTTCAGGTCTAACATGTTTATTTGACATATACAACTGGACTTATATATACCAACCTGAAGAAGAAAATTAACCACTCCCATTAGTAGAAAACTAAAATCTAAGACCGAGACTTTATTTTAATCAAAATCAACAAACCAATTACATCAAGAGTCATTTTTAAAAACAATTCCATTACGCATAAGCAGAGGGACCATAAGACTCCATGCCAAAAAATGAGCCCAATTTGTATAGGTTTTGTAATTTACTTGTGAAAAGGCCTTATTGCTTGGTATAGGTAGTGGGTTGAGAAATTTGAAGGAAATCTCAATTGAAACCGAGCCATGAATTTAGACCATACAAGATGCATGTGATCACCTTTAGTGTAATAGCAAGTGATCAGCATATTTTTAATAGCATTAGATCAGAAGGCACATTGTTGATATTTTACCAACATGTACTCTTCTTTTAGGACAATTGTTAATTATGTTCTGCTGGGATTCTATCCATCATCACCACCCAAGAGAAAGTCAATACTTTCGAAGGAGAAGGACCGTAACACTCCAATAAATTATACTAAAAAAAGAGAGATCTAGAGATTGTGTAGGTATAAGACAGTACAGTTAAGAATGACTTAAACGAATTAATTGATATTACTTATACCAACAAGATGTATCTACTTTTTCGTAGCATAATACTTAAAAACTTCACAGTTAAGCGTATTTAACTCAGAGTAATTATGAGATGAGTGACTTTTCGAAAAAAATTCTGGAAAGTGTGTGCGTAAGGCCAAAGAATGTTGAAAAGTCTTGTATTGGTTTGTAATGACAGTCATTGATCCTAAAAATAGTCAGGGATGGTTGTCGAGTTCTCAAAAAGGACTACTTATGAAGGATTCTGAATGATAGAAGGTTTTGACCAACATGCATATTGAGTGAAGTATCACCATGTAAAGTATCATAGAGTATAAGCCGCCTAGAAGTCAACAATAAGTGTTATAAGGACATACTCTTCCAAAATGTTAAGATATTTACAAATTTATCATGAATGACATATCTTGATGGTTTCAAGTTGAATTCTTTAGAATCACGTATTCACGTTGAAATATCAACTAATATAATTTTATGTATATTTTTATATGTTTGGTTTCACATTAATAAATGGATAAATGATCTATTTGGTCTTTAAAAGATATACACAATGTTAATTTTATCCTTGAAAAATAAAAATCACCTATTTAGTCCACACAAATGTGTAAATGTTGTGACAATTTAGTCTTGTTTGTTAACCTATCAAGCATCAGTTATTGCTATTTGAGTTAACTTTAATGCCCAAGTGATATGTCGTTGCTAATAGGACACATTCATATGTAGAGTGTGGATAACACACGCTTACCAAGTCGTGAGATCAAATTGTCACTAAAATGTTGCTTTTTTTTTATCCCTTAAGAAAAAGAAGTATTAGACTTCATATCATTATCCACCAATAAAAAAATCATTTCATTTTATTTTAAATAATCCACATAATGAAATTTAATATTATTTGTTTTCTTTTCATGTATCAAATATTTTATCACAGCTTAGGAGGATGCTTCCAAATAACTGTTTACAATTATTACTTAGTACAATGCATGACATTAGCAAAGATGATATATTTGGGTGAATAGGTTTCAATCAAATGATTGATCATTTCTTTAAATATTATAATTTTGAACTTGCACAAACACATTGACGGAAGGATGCAACCTTGTTATAATTAAATAATACCAGATTCATTTCATATCTAAATTATTGTGTAAGAAATATTCTAGTGAAAATTAAAATGAAAAATAAAAACTTTAAACCAAAAGTAATCCCAATATATTTTTGTCACAAAAATTAAAGTCTCAAATCGTATAAATTTTATATAATAATTTGCATAAATAGTAATAGATAGAGAGAGAGGGAGAGGGGAGAAATTTGCAAATTTACTTTCTCAAAAATATTTCACGTAGTTTATGAAAAAAAATTGATTTATATATATATATATATATTTAATCCATTATTGCTGATAAATTATTTTTGAATTTTCGTTAATTATTATAAAAACATTTAACTATTTAATAACTTATTAAAAAAGTAAAAAAAAAAACCGCAAGGTCAATTTTTTTTTGTAATAATGCATACAGTAGCAATAAATTAAAAGTTAAACTCTTAAAAATTTTGTCAATCTATCTTTTTAACGATTCCCTTCAGAGTATCTCAGTCTCTCTGGTTGTTTGTCTGAAGTCAGAACATGATGGGCAGGAAAAAGCCCATGAAGCATGTGAATCCAAGTGCAATTGACAGGTTTGGTTGGGTTGGACCTTCTGCCTAGTGCCTACTCTACTTGCTGAATCAGCAAAAGGATACTTTCCTGACAAAAAAAGTGTACGATTGTTGTTGTTGGAAAAAAATGAAATGTTATTATTTCTAATTCTAGAGAATCCATGGCCACACAAAAATTTTATCATTTCAGGTGATAAAATCATCAGTTTCTGACAAATGAATACATGGAATAACTTTTCTCATCCATACACCAACCAATCTGCAACAGAGTAACATTATAATGCTTAACCCCTTGTTTGGTAAGAAGGAAAGGAAACTAAAAAGAATGAAATAATAACAAAATGAGGTATGATTTACTTTAATTTATTTTTATTTTATTTCACGTTATTAAACATTACATAAATAATTGTGTGATTTCTATAACATAGTTTGTTTTCTATTTTAGTCTTTTTTATTTTTTTTTTTTATTTTTAAAGATTTTAAAAAGTATATTTTAGATCCTACGACCAAATAATAACTTTATCAATAATATAACAATAATATTAATAAAATATTATCTTATCACATCATCGAGGAGTGTAATAGAATAATTAGGTGTAATTTATTTTTAGTAAATTATGTTTTTGAATCTAGATTCACTATCATTAACTATTTTAAACAGATAATAAATTAAAACATAATTTATTTAAAAAAATTACACATAATTGCCCTCTTAATTTTTTTATAACTTGACAAGTTAATAAGTTGTGAGCGTTATTACTACGTTTGCATTTAGCATTCTTACTTGACAATATGAACTAAAAAAATCTTTTAAAAACTAAAATCAATTAATGAAGACTAAAATCTTTAAAAGAATAAAATTAAAATAGAAAAAAATATCATATTTTATATGAACCACAAGGTTATTTAAGGCAAAATACAATATGTTCACTTTGGCTCACTTTTTTTAAATGAACTTGGATTTCTTTTTATATACATTAACATTAAATAAATACTAAAAATATATAAAAATAATGATATATTTATACACATTCTGAAGCAATATTTTGGTATGATATGATCTTGACTAAGATCTTTGTGACTCGGTACAATTAGATCTACCTGACTCTTAAGGCAAGTCACGAAGATTGTATGATCATAACTGTCTAATTAACTTTTCTGCCCAAATTCGAGTATATAAGTAGATGCTTACAAGTATGAACTCTATCTGATTATTTGCTTTTCTCCCTTTGAGATTGACATAGTGTTGAGTCATAAGACCAATTAGGACCCTCAATATTTTTTATTTGATGCAAATAACTACAAAAGGTTAAAATTTACTTCATCTTATATGCAGTCAAACAAACACATTGTACCTATGTCTGATAGATCAAACAAATGTTAAGTTCTAATAAAGAATTTAAGAGACTGTTAATCTCTCAGCAAAAGCATTTGATTTTGTGCTTAAGTATGCTTCTAGAAAGTTAAAGAGAATGGTTTCTCAACATGGAGAGGACGTGCATTTTATGCAAACAAACCCTTCTTTAGAGAAAAGACTTCGACGAGAAAAATGAAGTTGTTTTGGTACAACAAATACTTGTTGAAGATAACCTATAAATATGAGAAACTTTAAAGAGATGATGCTACGAACCAACGCGCTAAGAATTTAAATTTGTTGTTCCCTCTTTTAAAGCTTTATTTCTACACATTCAAAAGTTATAAAACTCTCAAATCACTTTGCATATCCTGAGAGAAAAGATAAAGTATTTCATTTGACTAATTGTCTTTGAGACGTTAAGTACTAGTCCGTGAGCAAACCAACTAAGTGTAGTTTAAGCTTGGGATAAGCTTAGTTTGTAAAAGCCAAAAGTGGTAATGAACAATACATTTAACTTTGATTAAAATTAGTGGAACTTGGTGGGGTTGTCAAGAATTGAACCTAATCTTAATGGTAGAGACAAACTAGTATAAAACTTTATACGTCTTATATCTCTATATCTCTTGTGTTAACTGACATAGGATTTGAATTTGATTTTATTTTAAAAAAGTATTTTTACAAAATCTCTTGATATCGTCTTATCGTACTTGTTTGCGAAAATCATGAAAAAGTCCTCGCGGGGGCCTTAAAAGTGAATTTACCATCTTTTCCAGCTTCCGCCAAAATCCATAAGTTGTCTCGACCATCTCAAGTAAGATGCAGCCTCTTAGCCAAACTTTTCCAAACAACAAGTTTACATACCAACTTGGTGCCCCCAAACTTGACATCTATCCACTCCAAGCCTTTTTTTTTTTGTTAGGATGGAAATGAACCATCTCAAGAAACTTGACAATATTCCTCACGTTTTCCCCCATGTTGTCATTGATGTCCCTGCCAAAAGAAGTATATAAATTGATGTGTAAAATATGTTTGCTAAGGGAAATTGTACCTTACACAATAATATCGTGAACTCTAAAGTTTGAATATCATACCCTAGAGACTATGTGTGTTTCCAAACAATTCAATTTTCATAAAACTAAAACAATACTCTTGAGCAATCTGAGATAATGCAATGAATTTATCAAATAAGAGGTCCTAGGGTAATGATAAAATCTTCCAATTGAATTCCCCCAATTATATGTATATTGAATTCTCAATGTTTATCAATTGTTGATTTCTCTCAAGGGTGTTAAAAGGTTTTGGCCAAACACTTTCAATAGTCTTTCTCTTAGTTTAGTTTTAATTTTTCAATTAAGAAATAAATTACCAGAAAGCATAAATGCAAAGAGAATGATAATCAGAAATATCTAAAATGCATTTTTGCCAACCGTCATTCTAAATGATTCAATTTTTTTTATAATTTCATTATTCATACACATAGTATAGAGATGTAATCTTTATTTGTTATTATGACATGTAATAAATTATTTGCAACATAGCGAGAGACACAAAAAAATATTGTTGTACAAATGATTATACAAATAACAATTCTCTTATATTAAATCTTCAAATTCAAAACGAATATTATTTTGTTGACCATGGTATTGGTACAAAGTAGTCTAGCTAGAAGTGGTGATTAATCTTCATCAGGGACTCTGAATGCACACAAGGTGGGTGTTCGTCTGCCAACACAATTTATTTTATACTCAAAGGTTAACTAAGATTATTCAAAACATATTTAAATTCATAAATTTTGAAAACTCATAGGATTAACACAGTGGTATAAGGTTTTGTTGCATTATGTGGGGAAACAATATATTTAATTGGAGAACTCTATTCAATTTTTCTCGTGTATAAAATTTTCTTAGGTCAATGATAGTCACACACTAAGAGTGAAATTAACCTCTGACTCAGTAGATTAGAGACACATGTGATCTTTGACACAAGATAAAAAAATTCATAAATTTTGGAGTACTAAATTAGTATAAAAAATATAATCAAATGTCCAAATTAACATACAAAAAATTAACATCAAATCCCCTCCCCCCACCCCCCAAGCCCACTCCACAACTACGGACCTACCCGCTTGCCTCATTATGATTGGGGGAATTGCTAGGGGCACCCAGCAAGATTGCTGGTGCACCCAACAATTTTTTATAATTCCCAAAATACCCCTTAATGTTTCAACAGAAGAACCTTCTTCCGCAGTTAATGTTACAACTATGGAAAAACCTTCTTCCGTGCCATCTCACAGAAGAACTTCTTCCGCAGGAAGCCACAGAAGAAGGTTCTTCCGTAGTTGTAAATTACAACAGTGGAAGAACCTTCTTCCGTGGCTTCCTACGGAAGAAGTTCTTCTGCGAGATCGCACGGAAGAAAGTTCTTCCACAGTTGTAACATTAACTGCGGAAGAACCTTCTTCCGTGCCATCTCACGGAAAAAGTTCTTCCGCGAGATCACATGGAAAAAGGTTCTTCCGCTGTTGTTATTTTCAACTGTGGAAGAACCTTCTTCCGTGAGTTAATTTATTTTTTTTGTTTTTAAATTTTTGGATTATTTTGTATTTACCTATATTATTTTGTATTTTGTATTTTACTATTACAAAATTTAATGCATATTTAATTCGGGTTATTATTACTAAATAAAAAATATTTATTTGATATATATTAAATTTTGTAATAATAAAAAAATTTGTGATAATAAATATTTTTTATTTTTAAAAAAATATACGGATTAAATATTTTTTATTTAATCTAGGTTACTATTCAAAATTTAATGTATACTTAATTTGGATTGCTATTACAAAATTTAATGCATTAAATATTTTTGTAATAGTAACCCGAATTAATGCATTAAATATTTTTTATTTAATTTGGGTTACTATTATAAAATTTAATGCATTAAATATTTTTATAAAAGTAACCAGAATTAAATATGCATTAAATATTTTTTATTTAATTGAAGTTACTATTAATAATTTAATGTATATTTAATTCGGGTTATTATTATAAAATAAGAAATATTTAATATATATTAAATTTTGTAATAGTAAAAAAATTTGTGATAAATAATGTTACTATACATATCACAACATGTAAATTTAAATAATAAATTTTGTGATAATTAATTTTGATATAAATCATACGAATTATTTAATTTGTATATTTTTTTAAAAATAAAAAATATTTACTATTACAAATTTTTTACTATTACAAAATTTAATATATATTAAATAAATATTTTTTATTTTATAATAGTTACCCGAATTAAATATGCATTAAATTTTATAACAGTAACTCGAATTAAATAAAAAAATATTTAATGCATATTTAATTCGGATTACTATTACAAAAATATTTGATGCATTAAATTTTGTAATAGTAATCTGAATTAAATAAAAAATATTTAATGCATTAAATTTTGTAATAATAATCCAAATTAAATATACATTAAATTTTGTAATAGTAACCCAAATTAAATAAAAAATATTTATTTCATATATTTTTAAAAAATTAAAAAATATTTACTATCACAAATTTTTTTTACTATTACAAAATTTAATATATATTAAATAAATATTTTTTATTTTATAATAATAACACGAATTAAATATGCATTAAATTTTATAATAGTAAAATACAAAATACAAAATAACATAAACAAATATAAAATAATCCAAAAATTTAAAAACCAAAAAAATAAATTAACTCACGGAAGAAGGTTCTTTCGCAATTGAAAATAACAACAACGGAAGAACCTTCTTCCGTGGGATCTCGCGGAAGAACTTTTTCTGCGGAACCACGGAAGAACTTTTTTCATATGAAGGTATCCGCGTTTTTTAAACAAGGGCAATTTTGCCCATTCACATAATTGCTGGGTGCACCAGCAATTATACTGGATGCACCTAGCAACTCCCTATGATTGGCCACCTAAGGATCCCTAGAAGCCCATAAAATGAATTGTAAGCCCATTGGGTCTAAATAAGCTTTTTCTTAGTATTTTATCAACTCAGTCTTATTCACTATGATTTGCGGATTGGTTCAAAATATTGAAATTAACCTAAATGAATTTGTACTATGTTTTAACCACAACTATAAAGTACTTTTTTTTACAACAACAATAAAGTACTTGAAATTATTTTGTTCTGGATTTTTTATCTGTTGCTGCTTATGTTAGCTCTGTAATTTTTCCTATGGGCTTAACAAAAAATTCTTGGGCTATTGTACTCATAATTCAACCAAACAAATTTACAATTCTAAAAGCCTCATGGGTCAAAACTGTAACTTACCCTTGAATATATTGGATAAACTGCAAAAAGAACATACCCATGAATATTATTTTCAAGATCATGCACGTAACTTGGTATTGGTAATATTCTCCCCAAAGTCGAACCTCTTCGGTGAATCTAATTCTTTTTTTGGGACCATTTTATACTTGTAAATAGCTCTTTCTCTCTCTAAATCAAAGGTTGGAATTTATAAAAGCCTAATAAGAAAGAGAAAGATAGAGAGACCTTGGTGACAACGATAGTTTCCCTCATATCACATACTAATGAAATCGAATACACTTAGATTCTACATGAACTATACATTTAAATACATCTGTAGTCGCTTTTATAGCCACTACGCATGAAGCATGGCACGACACGGCATCGACTCACGCATGCAGTTACGTCTTGACGCATGCCTATCATCCTCACTTGTTTTTTTCACTCTTCTTAATTGGAAGTTTCTTTTTCTTTGTATTTCCCACTTTATTTGGTTTTATTTTTACTTTTCTTATCCAAAACAGAAGAATAAAAGATAAAAAGAATTAAAAACTAAAATATTGAGTCTGTTTCTTTATTAAACTTTCTGAAAAGAATGCAAAATCACTCAATATAACTGTAAATTTGGAAACCCATTTGGTGTTGTATCCCCCAAATAGATGATAATCACTTTAGATGGCTGTTGCAGTGGATCTCTTTTGTAAGGTACCTCTGGTGCCTTTTATTTTATTATATATATATATATATATATATATATATATATATATATATATATATATAAAGGTTTACTAATATACTTTCATACTATTTTAATAACTTACACCAAATTATTTGGATAAAAAATTTAGCTACTTCTTTTGTGACAATAAATTTATTTAGGAACGAGATGATAATTTAATGTTTACATTTAAAACTTAATTATTTCTTTCTCCCACCCACAAGTAAGTGGAGAAGGAATAAGAGAGGGAGAAAAATAAATGAATTTTAAAAATATAAATATTAACTTATCATATTGTCTACTTTTCATCTATTCATTCTTTGGACTCTCAAAATCTCAATTCTAATCTTTTTTTTTATTGAATGACATGTGCTAAAAATTTGAATTTTTTGTCTTTTCACTTTCTTCTACTCAACTTAAAATTCAAAATTCTCTAAGACCTCACCCAGCCATCATATCCTCCCTTAAAAGTCATTGCACCACCATAATCACCAACTTTCTACCTTGAGTAACCACCAACAAATAGCATTGCCACACTACTACCATCGCACCACATCATCTCCGACCAAAACCATCTCCCTCTCTCTCTCTCTCTCTCTCTCTCTCTCTCTCTCTCTCTCTCTCTCTCTCTCTCTCTCTCTCTCTCTCTCTCTCTCTCTCTCTCTCTCTCTCTCTCTCTCTCTCTGACTCACTTTCTCTTCTACACTTCCTTCTCCCTTTCTTTATCGATTCCACTCTGCCGTTGCGCCACCACCTCTGCTATGGGATTTTTATTTGTTATACGTTTCAGATTTTTTGCTGGTGTTTTTTAGTCTTGCTTTTGTTTCTTTTAATTGTTGAAATCTGTTTTGTTTATGAGGTGTTTGACAAAATGTTTCTAACATAATCAAGGTTTTTTTTTTTGTTTGAGGAGAAAACACAGACCAAAGGATTTTTGTTTTATCCCTATAACAACCAAGATCAAGGTTCGACATTACCCATTGAGTGTAATTTCTATCAGATACTTCGACAACTTCTTTTCAGTTTTGATTTTAAAAAAAAAAATTGGATTTTAATGTTATTTTTTCGATCTTAGAACACGCAGAGGCTTTTTATTAGATGAAATCTCCATTCTATTTATTGTTGGGGTTTGAAATCCCGCTTTGGTAAGTTTATTTCTATTTTCTCCTTGCTTTCATTTTTTTTATGCTTTTGTTGCAAAGTTAGATTCATAAATGTTTCATTTTTTAGGCTTAAAACTCTTTCTGACTATGTTGTCACTGATTTTGTTACTCCTGTTGTGCAATCCTTTTGGTTCTCATTTTTGGTTTAGTTTTTTCAATGCATATAACAATTTTATTTCTTGAGTTTGTGGTCACAAAAAAGATTTGTATTTATGAAAATTGAGCTCTCATATTATAAAATTTGTATTTATATACCTTAATTTATTATAATTTGTTATATATTTATTTAAATTACATTGTTAATTTGAATGAAGTATAGTACTGCATTCAAGTATATTGATTTGTACATGGTTAGTTTATATATTATTGTATGGAAAGGAAGAAAATATATAGAGAGAGAGCTTAAAGAAAAATATATATATATATATATATGAGTATATGTAGATTAATTAATAGAGTTGAATGCAATGCAGTGATAACTTTTTATTTTCAGTTCAGAGCTTTTGGTTGGTTTTCTTACGTTAATTTTCTGATGCATCAAATGGTTTTAGATGTTGGACAGACTTAATGGATTGGATTGCAAAATATTGGCTTTAGTTTGAAATCCACGGACTGTACTCATCCATGACATTAACAATAATGGAATATATATTCACTAGAATTAATTTGATTTTTGAGCTAACATGTTATACTGTTAAATGCTCTTTCTCTTTCATTTACTTTTTGATCTCTTTAATTATATGCAGGTTGTTTCCAACTAAATATGACTACAATCAACCAAAACATTATATTTTCTCAACTTTTTTTCTGCATAATTTAAAACAGACACATCTTATTTATCTAAATAATATCACATTCCATTATTATCTACTCATTTATACATCTTACAACTTAATAAGGGGTTGCTATTGTGATTTTTGAATCTGATATCAAATGCATCATGACTTCAACATTTAATTATCAAACCGTACAAATATGATGCAGGTAAAATTAAGCTTCAATTGTTCTTAATTTTTTTTACCTGTACATATTTTCTGAATGAAATTGTAGTGCTAGAATACTACCTTTGATTGATGATATGTAACTATGTTGTTGTTAATCTATCATAATAAATTTGCTTATAGTTATGTATATATCATTACACTTAATATGACATAAAATACGGTTATTTCTATTTTTATATATGTTTATGGCATATGTAGTCAATTATATCTTTCTCATGGTCATTGATGCACATTTTGTTCAGGGATTTAACTTGATATCTATGTTGACCACTCTCAAAATCTGAGAAGTTCCATGAAGATTTGTTGATATTGTTCAATGGTATGTTTCACTAATTCAAATATATTCTCGTTTAATGAATGGTATGTTTAACTAATCCAAATCTGCTCCTTATTGTATTTTTTTTTCTTTTCAAATAGAAGTGATTGCTTTGGTGTTTAAAAATAAATGGTTGAAAGATAAATTCAGTTTTTTTTATTGAATGTAGATTCACATGATTTGTTTCAAACTCTGATACAAAAATTTATCTTTTAACTAAGAGCCTGATACTGATTGTGCATAATAACCAAGAGATTTCTTGATGGTTCTCTTAACAATCAAATTCATAGTGAAATTTGTGAGTGATCTAAAACATCCTCACAAAGAGAAAAGCAATGAAATTACCTTAAACCTACTTCATCTTTAATAATTTAACAAAAAAAAATTTATTGCTTAAACTCTTTTACTTATCGAGTCATATTTTTAGGCTTTGTTTATCTTTTTTAATTTGTTTTAGATGAATTGATATAAGGGTTCTAGAGACATTGTAAAGTACGATGAATTCAATCTAAATACAATAATTTTTTAATAGCTTTAGATTTAAGATGGTGTGTTGGTTTAATTTATAGTTCATAATATTAATTCTTTAGATTTAATTCACGATGTTAGTTCTTTAAAATATGGTGTTTGTTTGTATTATTAGAGAGAGAAAAAAACACAACAATGAGACAACAATGATGGTTGATGTTTTTCCTTACAATTGATCATAAATTTTGATTCTTAACCCTAAATTAAAGATAAATATAATTAGTGGTTGTATTGTGAGTTGGTGAGAGTGAAATAATGAGGTTGATATCTAGCTGCATATGAGAGAATTTATTTCTATGATTTCTAATTTTTTTTAATGTGTCTGAAACAGTTATGGAAATCATGTTGAATGACCTTTTGTAGCTGCAAAAGAATCATATTAGTTTCACATCGTATATCACATATCAATTAGTAACTATATTCTAAGGTTTTGAGAGTCATATAATGAAGTTGGTGTCCACTCGCATGTGAAGGAATTTATTTATGTGTTTCCTAACTTTTAATGCGTCTGAAATGGTTATGAAAACCATGATTGAGTGAGGTTCTTTTTTAACACTTGATACCTATGGATGAGGTTGTGCCAGTTGATATAAGAAGAGAAATCATGTTTTTGGCTCCTTCTGCTATATTGTTTCATGTGATTTGATTTTAACACCTTAGAAATTACAATACTAACTTGATCCAATTTTTTTCCACCAGTCCTAAACAAGGGCAATTTTGAGAAATCAAATGTTTATTGGAATGGACCATTATAGGTAGATAAATTCCACCTTTTTAGTTGCTAGGCATTATTCTTACAATTTTTATTTGAAATTTGAAGGATTTTTCTTTCAATTTCTTTTGGTATTTGCAGGTTGGGACAATTTAAGCTATGACAATCAATAATGGAACACTTATGTGGTTTGCTCCTTCTGACAGTAATCACGTAAAATTAACTTCTTTCATGCTCATAAAGTCAAAATTAACTTCTTTCTTGCTTTCACTCTATATGTTCCCTACGCTCACAAACTCATTATTTATGATGGTTTCAAGAGTTCTATTCACAAATATTGCAATTTTTTATAATACATTTGGTAGAAAACTATTTTTTTCCAACCCAAAAAGAATAAAAAAAAATTCTACACTAGATGTTTGGAGATCTGTGCATGAATTTGATTATACATTGAACCATCATTCAAAAATGCCAAGTACCTTTTCCTTAAAAATTTCAAACTCATTTGAAATTGGTTGTATGTCCATTCATCACAATGCTAACAACTATTTCACATGATGCTTAAATTGAAGAGCAGACATATTCCAAGAAAACAATAAAGAGTAAGCTACTAGGTATTTTTTTTCTTTTGTTGATGCTAATTACTCAAAGTATATGTAAGTCTTTAGTTAACAAAATGATTGAGCATGTTCTATAACGATTAAATATCAAATTTACTCATATATAATATCACAGGTAAAGTGCAATTTATTTTTCTTTGGTGAGGGATTTGTTATTGCTATGTACAACAACTTGAGCTACTTATTTAGATTTTGGTAGGAATCCATGTAGAGCTATAGTTCAAGTAAAAAATATTATCATTTGATTCAAATACAAAAAATTATTTGTTCTCCCTGTCAAAGATTTTTTTTTCTATAAATATATATTGTCTACTACAATTTACAATAACAATTTAATTATATTTAAAATTAGTTTTAAATGGCCTAAAATTATAAGTTTATGACTTTCAATTTAATTATATTCAAAATTAGTTTTAAATTTAAAAGTAGAAAAAATTATGTGTTTATTGTTTATAAAATTTTAAAACATGAGTATCCATAGATATCGTCCAAACTAAATAGACAATATTATTTTATAAAATATATTACATATCTCAATCTTATTAGTTTTGGTTCTCATTTATTAAATTTTACACACTAGCAACTAAATATATGCAATTATATTATACATTTAATTTTGCATCTTATTACATATACACAGTTATTATACTAGAATAATTTTCTTTTACTACCACTAAGGTTTAGAAATATAAATACGCATATTGTACATCAATAATAATATTCTATATTATCCTCAAAATCTGTTTCACGACTTTAACTAATTTTCTTTACCGTTGATTGTGTCTATTGAGCTAAAGTTTAACACTAAGTATCACCAATGTTTTGATTGGTGTTTTCACCATTAAGTTATTCAACTCTTACCTTATTCCAATGCATTTTTTATTATATATTATAACACTGTAAACAATAAAGTATAATAATAATTATACTTAAATTACATATTTGTGTTCAAATTATTGTCATTCTTATATTCATTAAAACTTTAATACACCCCAACTAAGGTCTACTCTACTTTGTATCATTAATTTCGATTATTAATTTATCTCAAATTCTCATTCAAGCATTAAAAAAAAATTACTTTTTAATCTAAGCATAATTTCAATACTAAAACAAAACAAAAATATTGTGTGTGTGTGTATATATATATATATATAGGATTAAAAGGTGTTCAAAACACACATTGCGGAATAAAAAGATCTATTTTGTATTTAAATTATATTATAAACAGATGACATATTAAAAGATGTACATGTTGATGAGCTCTTGAAGTGTAAAAATTTTACGTACTGACATCTATTTGTCAACAACTTTGATAAGTGGAAAAATAAGGATAAAGAAGTGATATTTCAGATTTTCTCAACGTGCAGCCCAAGACTCTATTTATAGCACGCTAAGGATATCAAATTTTTGATCAAATCAAAATCATTATTGATAGTATTCTTTTTTAAGTTATATTATTTCTTGTTACCTTTTATTGCTAACCATTTAACAATTAAAATTGAAATAATAATTGACCAAGTCAAATTTGTATCTAGCCGCCTTTTCAACCCAAATTCCAAATACAAAATCATACATGTTTGTTTATCTTCTTTCACCAAATCTTTCATATTATTTATATTTTAAGTGCTAGCAAAAATATAATAATATTACACCTTTTTTAAATCAATTAATCATTTGATCATATTAAATTCTCTAATTTAATTAATCATCAAATATTAAAATAATTTCTTTAACAGAGATTAGAACACTCGTTTGTGTCTGATCCCGTAGATTCAATACTAAGTCGGTAATATATTAATCAAATTAATATACTAATTAAGGTAGGCGTCTAATAACACTCCTTAACGTCCGGATAACATGAAGTAGCATTTTACTTTCAAGAACCATTAGAAGAGTAGTGTAATAATTTCTTCAATCTTCCCAGTTCTGGTTTAACTCTAGAGTATGGTATTATTGTCAAACCCTTTTGAGCTAACTCATAATGACTTAAGAAATTCATTTCTTCTTTCATCTAATTTTTCTGGCCAGGATATAATTTTATTCATAGAGCTCAAACTTATTACGAAGAGTTGATGAATTCCTTCTTGATTAATCATTAATTCCATAGGTATTTAATCATATCTAATGTTCATTCAACAAGTGCTCTAAAGCATTAGGTGTCCAAAATCAAAATACAACAAATAACCTGTTAATTACTATAACAATCTCAGGTCAAAGAAAGTTATTATACCTCTTCTTGAGAATTTTCTATTGACAATTTATGGTAAATTTTAACTATTAAAAAATTTCAATTGAGTCAATTCAATGATCACATCAACATGTGACTCATCTATATATGCAAATTAATAACTGATATCTATTAATATTTATCTAATGAATATTATCACATATATATTAATCTATCCGGATTATTCATATCCTATTTACAATAATCCTATGATCAAGAACGGTTTAAATTAAAATTAGAACAAATTTGTTTCTTATTATCATAATCTCTATTATAATAACAAGTATTTAATTTTAATCAATGACATTATTAAATGGACCATTTAATCAAATAGTGAAATATGACAATAAAAATAAAATAATACTTTTTTATTAAAATTAAAATTAATTATATGATGACTTGAATTGTTGGCATACTAATTTATTCCCAACAATATATACACACACTGATAAAAAAAATGTTTGGAAACCCATTAGAAATTCCGTTGTGCACTTTCTAAAGTAATTTTTCACTTTCTTAAGCCGTGAACGTGAGAGCAAAAAAAATGTTATTTGTTCATTTAACGTAACTTAACATTTATACAAACACAAAAATTGACACTTTTTACATATTTTTGACATGGATGTAAAATATAACTTTATATATTAATTGTGGAGTGAATTGATGTAATTTTATACACCAATTGTGATAACAACCAACGTAGAAAGATCATTTTTTAAGCAACAATATAACTGCATTGCATCCATAGATCATACAATATTCTAATTTAAAAACTAAATACAAAAAGGAAATAAATACATAAAAAATCCAAAATAACTTTTTTCATCATTTACATATATATATCCAAGAGGAAGATTTTAATAATATAAGTATGGAACAAATAAGACAAGAAGATTGAGTTAACTTCTAACAAGGAGTACTGGCAGTCCCTATTGAATTAAACTAAAAAAAAAGGGAATTAACTTCTGATCCGTGGCCTTTTTACAAAATAAGCACGGAACAGACAGAGAACCACAAAATAAAACGCCCAACAATACACAAAAACACAAAACAATACAAAATACACAACAAGGTAGAACAAGAACCACAAAAGGAAGAAGATTCACTAACCTCGACGGGAGAACAAGACGCCGCATCAGCGAGGAAATGAAGAGGAGGCAGCGAAGAAGAGGCCGCAACCGATAGTGGAGAGGCTGCAGGAGAAGAGGAGGCAGTGCGGAAATGAAGCCACGAAGTGGAGAGGGACCATTCTCTTGGAGGAAGAAGAGCAATCGTTCTCTCGAAGGAAGAAGAAGACACATTCTCTCGAGGGAGGAAGAAGAAGAAATTTCGGAAATGCAAAGTGACTCGTATGGACGAGTCACTGTGCTGCTTTTATATTAAAGGGTGAAGGGTATTTTCGCCCTTTCACCCACGTTGTTGGGTGCCCCAAGCAACTACCTTTAATTTATCATTGTAAAATTTAAAAAAAAAATTAAAAATGATTTGACGTACATACAGATTGGCAATTCGTATGACCATACGGATTGCCAATCCGTTCGTAGATCAAATTCTTTTTTGCACTTCTCTCCTTTTCCGACGACGGAAATCGACCAAAATTCATCGTATATTCCTCACAAACGCACACATACCACCGGAGACCAAATACACTTACAAACCGCCCTTAACGGAAGCAACTTACACGAAGTCACGGAAATTTTATGAAAAAAATGGCACTGTAGTAGTGAAAAATTCAACCTGTTATTTACAACCGAAAATACCATAAGGGTATTTTTTGGCATTTTTGGAAATTGCTGGGGTGCTCCAGCAAAAGTGATGGATGCTACAAGCAATTCCCAAAAACAAACGGTAGGCAATGCATGCGGCCCATGTAACCAGAAAATAGTGAATATTTGTGTGTTTGTTGTAGTTTGAGGAAGCAAATGATAACAGTTTTTTTTTTTTTTTTTTTTACTTCAAACGTTATTGTTATTCCTTCGTGATCCGATCCTTTGAATTAGTGGGGGATCTAGGACCATAAATTTGGGATAGGGATGCTAAAAAAATTAATTTTAAAAAAATATTGATAACTATAATTATAACTAGTTATATAAAAGTAGGTATAAAACTATAACCAATTTTATAGTTATAAGTATTTCAAATAACTTATTTTTATTTAAAAAATAATTATAGTTATAAAATTATAACTAGTTTTATAAAAATAATTATTTTAAATAATTTATTTTTGTTCATCTATGATTAATCATATAATTAATTTTAGACATAACTTATTATATAATTGAGAGATATATCTAGTTTATTCATAACTAGTTATATACTCATATTTTGAAAACTAGTTATAGTTATAATGTACACTTATAATTTAGTTATTTATTAGGTATATTATAGTTATGTAAGAACACCTCTAGTTAGTGGGTAATTTATTTAAAAAAATAAAAAATAATAATTATATATTATGAAAGGAGTAAAAAATTAGAGATAGGGAGTGCATTTGGCTACAATGAGGATCCGTCAGTGCTTTGAACATTAATTACTCCCATGAGTCGAGAGAGATAAAATTAGGGTTTGAAAATATTACGAGATAAAGAGAGGAAGAGAACATTACCTCGTGGTTTAGATGAAAGATTAAGACATGGGTAAAGAACAAAAATTAAAATGAGAACAAGAGAAAGATTTTGAAGTATACTTATATAAAAGGAAGATCGAGGGGATATGTCAGATTGATTATTCTTTCTTTAAGGGGTCATGGAACCATTTAACAAAAGTTTGTAAATTGAAGCCAGAATGAAATTATGAGCGCATTACGAAAAAGGCATACACTTTCTGTATTATTTATACTAATTAAGAACTATAGTAAAAAATTGACATTCTAAATTGGTTCTTACTGCAACAAGTCCAGAAGAATAAAACAAAAAAAAAACTAGAATATCAATTGTTGTTGGTCATAAAGGATAGAATAAATAATAAAAGATTTAAATATGATTAAAATTCATGATAAATCATCAAATTTTATTTTGGGTTCCTAATAATTTTTTTCGTTGTTTAGAGTTTCCAATATATTGAAACTTTTGTTTTAAATTCTCGCCATAGTTAAGTCACAACATGTTACCTTACAAACTGATATTTCTAATATTATCAATGATTGTAATGATGTCATGACATCAGTTGAAAATAGGAACTCGAAACAAAAATTTTAATATATCATAGATTCAAAACAACGAAAAAATTCATTAGGATCCAATACGAAATTTGATCAATCAATTATCAGAGATCTTAAACATATTTAACCAATAATAAATAGTTTTGAAATAGGTTAAATTATATATTTAGTCCTTTATCTTAGTTTTTTTATTCAATTTGATTATTTCTTTTAAAAAAATCAATTTATTCCTTTATGTTTTCTGTCAATTTAAAATCAATGTTTACTAATAATTTTAACATAGCAACAGTTAAAAACCACTACAAAATAATATTTATTGGCTAGGACATGTTTCTGCTTGCTTCTGTAATTAGCATGTTGACAATTTAAAACCACTACAATAATATTTAAAAATTAAAAAATATATATATAAAAAAAACTTTGTGAAGAATAACTCTATTTTTGTCCTTGATTTCTCTCATTTTTCTCTATGAATCATAAAATTGATTGAGTGGTTTTGTTAACCTATGTGTTTAGATCAATATTGTAAAAAATCAAATGATTTCATTATTGAAGCATGTATGAGAATCAAACATTTTCATGTCACAAACTTTACAAAATTTGTTTGTTTTGATCTATGCTTGAGTCCACGTTTTCTACAATTGAAAGATTCAAGTTATCTCTCCAATTAAGCAACATATTCAAAAATTGTTTCATGCTGGTCAAGAATGAAAGAAATAAATTGAGCCAAGTTTCTGGGTTAGCAAAACTTTTTTTCTACAGCTTTGGTTGTTTAGTTCAAACTAGACTAAATTGAATTGTCGTTAACTATTTTGAACTATATATAAATGTGGTTTGCTTGAACTGAACTATGTACAAAATAATTTGGGTAAACCAAACATAATTATATTTTTTTAGGTGCATATATAGAACTAGATTGAATCATTTTGAATCGAATTACACCAAATTATTTCAAACTACACTGACCTACATCAAACTATATATTTATTTACCTTTTAAAATATTAAGCATGTTGACTTACATAAAAAGCTAAATCTATAAGTTTATTGAAGGATAATTATGTTCTACTTAGAAGTTTTGTTGCAAGATTTTTAATAGGTTAACCAAAAGGTCAAATTAAATCTTAAAAACAAACTTATCATATAAATAAATTAGATTAGAGTCTTGCAAGAAAAAAAAATTAGATTAGGCTCTTATAAAGTTTATCTTACCTAAGTTCTCATCTCATGCCTTGAGCAATATTGATTTTATTTTCACAGTTTATCATTTGTTTTAGATAAAGATTTTTCCTATTGGGCTATTAGTTGACTAGTCAATTTAAGGATATGTCATATCTATGTAAGAACTCTTTGGCGGGTAATAAGTTAGATTGATTTTGGCTTTGAATTTTTTAATTTTTTGAACGGGTGAAACCTATCTAGACAAAATTTATTTAACTTATTCTATTTCAACCCTTATTATAAGAGACATGCTAAAATAATTCCTATGAAGATGGATCTTTCAAGGTTGCAAAAAACTTAAGATGCCCGCCTATTCTTATTCTTGGTATTTTTTAAGAGGATTCTTATTCTTGGTTGTTAATTATATCATCAAAATATGCGTGAAATTAATAAGCATTAAGTACATTAGATAATTATTTTAGTGATACAACAATGTATATTTTTTAATATTCACTTGGGTATTTTTATAGATACAATTGTAAAACTAACCCTAAAATTCGAAAACTAGTTTGTTTTTCTTCTTTTCTAAAGCAACTCGAAAACTAGTTAAGCAATTAAAATTCTTCCTAAACACAATCTTGATAGATTGACAAATGCACAAATTCATCCCAAATAGTAAAGTTAAAATGGAAATCTGAGTGTTAAATTCACATACATTTTGTTTGTACTTAGATAGATGAATATTTTATTAATAAAAGAGGTTAAACAAAATTAATTTAAAAATGTTATGAGAAAAAAGTAATTTAAATTGGCAAAAAATTAAATCAAACAAAAGAAGAAATTAAACAATAATTTAAATTAATTAATTAAAAACAGAAAGGAAAGAAAAGTCCATTATTATAGAAGTTAAATTCAGAAGATGAGAATATTGGGAACTTATCATGCAAGAACTACTCATTAATGCACTATTAATGATTTTTCTTTATTTATAATTATCTCAATTTACACCTGCATCTACTACTATACTCTAATTTTAGTCCCCCGTATGAAAGAGTTTAATTTATTTATTTTCTCTCTCAAATCCCTTTGGAGGGTTAAAATAGTAAATTGCATTAAGAATAAAGATGTATAATAGGTTAAACACATATCAACCTATCCCTAGCGATTACTTTATTTAGATACTTTTTTCTAGTTCTATTAGAAAATAACGTTTTCCAACATTACCCCTAAAATTTGCCATACAAATAGGTGATTAAGTCACAAACAATAATATTAAGCACAAGAAAAGATAATGCAAATAAAATATTCATAAATAGATTGAAAGAAAGATTACATCAAGAGTAGTTGACGGTCAAGTTCCCAACAAAGGGGGTTTAACCTCTCATTATCATAGAGGCTTTATAATTACAAGTGAATAATATTTAGTAAAGGGGAAGAAGATAAGAAAGGCAATGGAGGAAAGGAATGACTCCCAATGTTTGTTTCTCCTTCTTCTAACTTTTTTGTCTTCTATAAGAAATTGTATTCTCTTGAAGTTTCTATGTGTTTTTTCTCCTTCTTCTCTCTTTTTCTTTTAAAGGTGTAGATTAGCTTAGTTTTCATGCAACCTTCATGCTTCTGGCGCTAAGTCTTCTACTTTCCTGAATTAGTATGTTTTTCTTAATTAGTTCATACTTTCCTTAATTAGTATATTTTCCTTAATTATCCTATTTTTTTAGGTTTTATTTTGTTCACTAAGCATAAAAAAATCATCACTTTTAATATTCTCTTCACAAAAACTTAAATGATGTTAATTTAACAATTATTTGCTCAAAAAGAAAGAAAATATGAAAAAAAATTTACAAATTCCTATATAATTTAACTCCAATATATACTCATAATTAGCAATTATTAGACAATTATAGAATTTACATTTATAATATTATACATATAATTTGTCTGGAGCTATAATTCATAATAATATTTGATTAGATAACAGTTTAAAGTTTTCTTTTTATATGATTGATCAAAATCAATAATAAACATAGTTAAAAAAACTTAATTATTTTATACTGATAGAAATATTTTTAACAATGATGAGATCGATGCCTAAATTAAAATGCAAAAACTTAAAAAATGGAGAATCTGATTCCCAAACCACTTGCATCAATATTTTAACGAAGGGCATTCCATTTTACAAGTTGATCCTTAATTAACTTTTTAAAAGACATGTGTACCGTGAATAGTGATTATAGACCAGAATATATCAGATCAAAGATGCTAAAAGCAGTCTTCAAATAATTTTAACACATGCAACTTTTTTGATACCGGTATAACAACATTTTTTAGCATAAGGAAAACATCCATAATAAGTCTTATAGAAAGGAGAGGAAAAGAAATTAAGAGAATAAAATAAAAAGAGGTACAACACGTTGTAGGAAATCAATTTCGTACACTCACAATATATGCTCACAACTTAAAACCAATTAAACTGATTTGAGGGACACACACGGCATAAAACCTTTTTTCATACATTTCTTTTTTAAAAAAAGTATCCATATATTATATAATTATCACAGTTCACTAATAATAGTATGCCTTATACTAATCATGTGGTGTACGATAATATTTACTAATTTTTATAGCAATGGAATAATGTGTTAAGGCATTATTATACTATTAATATATAAATTTGCAATATGTTTACATAGGAGAAATATATAGATAGAGGAAGGATCAAATTACATTGTGATAATTATTACATTATTTTTATAACTTGATATAAAATATAATTTTTTATTAATCTAACCTTTAAATTATATCTACATATATACTATCAAGATCATTTGAGTCAAATTTTATTAAAATTGAACAACAATAAATAAGTAAAGAGAATTTCAATTCAAACAGTCAATTTGAAGGAAATATTATTCAATTGAAGGTTAGAGAATGATATAATAAATGACAAAGTTACACAGTATAATTTGATTCATATATTATTAATGTGAAATATTTACCAATTTTATTGATAATAATTAATCTTAATCGAAAAAACTAACTATCCACTTTTAGTAGAGCCTCCTATTTTCAACCATTTTGGTTTAATATTTTTATATTAATTAATAGTTTATCTTTTGTTAAATAAATATTATACCAATAAACTTAATGTATATTTGTTAGTAAACAACTTTTTCTAATATGAACAAGAAGGTAATTAGATTTTTTTTTAAAAATAAAATAGCCACGTAGTTTGCTTTTTCTTTTGCCAAATACCATTATTTTCACATACCAGCATTCTCTAACTATGTTCTCCTAATTTATAATAGTAATGAGCAAAACTAAACATATTATCCAGAAAGGGAGAGAGAGATCGAGATGCTTTAGCCTTTACGCACTTAGGCATGCATAGTAAAAGCAAAAAAATTGCTTACGCACTAACATATTGTGCAGCCACCAACCAGACAGCTAGCCCTTTATTGGCACAAGAAAATAATCTCAATAATTAATATGAAAAATGATTTTTTACAATTTCTTTACAACCAAGAGAATGATAGAAAGAAAAGAGAGTGAATTGTGTGATATAAAGTTGATATGACACTGAGAAATAAAAAGAAAAATAGTGGTGTAAAAATATACTTTAAAACTGTGTTGTATAATATTATGATAACTAAATGGTATTCCAATAGTTTAATTGTGCCTTTGATTCCTTTAGTTTAGATTATATATGATTTAGATTCCTCAATTTTTTTAACTAATTAAATCCTTGTATTTTTTTTTTATAAAAATAGTAAAATTGATTCTTCCGTCAATTTTCTTCTATATAAAATATAAATCTTTAGGCTTTGTTTGATTCAAAGGAGCGAAATAATATACCAAAAAAATTTATATTATATTTTGTGGGATCCACATCTCTTATATTTTATTTTTAAAAAAATCTTCTATTTCTTTCGTGTACACCTCTTAAATTCTCATTTTACTCAAAATCTTCACAAATGTAATCAAATATATTGTTTTAAACTTTTTTTCTTCTAAAAACTCACTATCCAAAACATCAAATTTTACTTAAAATAAAAAATCATTTTTTCTTGTTCAAACCACAATCTCACATTCTATAAAATCTTTTAAATCTATCAAACTTTCACTAAATTATTAACTTTTGAAATTTTAAAATTACTTTATGTTTAAAATTCATCATAAACTAGATATTAGGATAAAATGACAATTTGAAATATTTAGATAAAAATAATAAGAAAAACAAATTTACCTAATTTAAAAATAAACTTAATTAAATATAAAATTTTAAAACACCAAAATCACATATAATTGAAGGTTTAAATATCTTTTTAGTTTTTATAATTTAATTTTTTTGTTTTATTCTTGTAAAAAAATTATTTTTGTTCTTACAAATTATATTTCTATTATTTTATGTTCTTAAAGCATTTTAGATAATATTTTTTATTGTTTAAAAAGCGATCTAAATTATTTTAAGAATAAAAAACAAAAATAAATATAATTTATAAGGACTAAAATAAAATAAATAATTTTACATCAACGAAAATTAATAAAATACTAATTTTATAAGTTATAAACCTATATATAATTATATAAGTCTAATTTAATGAATGATTGTGTCATTTGTATGTTCCGGAAAGCCTTCGAGTAGTGCTGTCTCACTTGTCTTGAAAAGTTGGCATATTCGAGGTATCTTCGAATTCTATTTATGGACTTATGATTAGTGGCATAAAGACATTGGTGTTGAAAAAAATACTTAAAAACTCCAATAATTATACATCAAACGGTAGTACACATAAGCTATGTAAGCAGATTTCTTGCTTCTCCTTAATATGGATCGAAACCATCCAGGGCTCTATCTTGGAATTTCGGGGCCTTAGGCAAAAATTAAGACAGGGTCTATTTTTTTTTTTTTTTTGAAAAAAGACAGGGAAAAATATAGACTAATAATTTTTGTTATTTTTCTAATTTTTTGAGCTATAAAATTATTTATTAAAGTTTCATAATTAAGTAACTCTACAATCTCACTATCAATAGATAACATAACTAATTCATTCAATTTATCCTGTAGCATGATTGATCTCAACTATGATTTAATTAATTTTAATTTTAAAAAGCTTCTTTCAGTGGTCGCAACAGTTAAAGATAATGTTAATAGTATCCTATAAGTAATATATGTATTTGGAAAAAAAACTTAACCTTTTTATATAGTTCAATATTTTTAATGGTGTGTTAATTTCATTTGTTAGAACTTCTTTCAATAACTTTAATTCTGAAAACAAATCAAGACCATCACTATGATCCTCAAAACTCAAAATCTTTTCAAGATTGATGCAATATTTTTTTCAATTCATCTTCACTCAAAGTTAAATTTATTTGAATCAAATAAAAATCCAAACATGTTTTCATGTTCTAAAAATTGTTCAAATCGACTCTCAATAAAAGAAATAAACTGACCTAATATATACAAAAAATAATCAACCCAAAAAGAATTTTCTTATCATCACTAACAATGTCATCAAAATGTTTTTTTCCTATGAATCTTATGTTTTTTCATTGAACTTGGGCTCTATATCCATTTCAATAGTCATTTTTTGGTGGATTCTAATGGAGATGCAAAATCATTTTCCCTATAAATTTTCAAATAAGTTATAAGGCCTCTTAAGTGTTCTATAACAACATCTATATGTATATCTTTAGATTGCATAATCTTACTTACAGAATTCACAGCAAAAAGTATATCATACCAAATATTAGATACATTTTATGGCTTTAACACTTTCAATTCTACATTCCCATCTAGTTTGAGATAATGGTTTAACTGAAAACTTAGATACATTTTTTATAAGATTTTTCACCATTTGGTCAAAGAAGCAAACAAACAATAAATGCATTGCAAAACTCCAAAAAAAAAAAAACAACTCTTGTACATGAATTGGCCATATCACCTAGAACTAAATTCAAATTATGACAACCGCAAGAAATATAATATGCTCTAGGGTTTATATAGTAATCTCTTTTGTACTCCTTGATTTTGACCTTTCATATTAGACCCATTATCATACCCTTGCCTCCTTATATCATTAATATCAAGGTTATATTTTTTTAATACCCAAGTAAGTTCCTCAAAAAGACATTTTCATGTTGTGTCATTGACTTGTAAAAACTCTAAAAATTAATCTTCTATTTTGATAGGACAATTGAAAGTATCAACACACTTCAAAATAAGAGTCATTTGCTCTTGATGGCTTACATCCGGAGTACAATCAAGAATGATAGAAAAATATTTGCATCTTTAACTTTTTTTTAGTATAATATTTTTTATTTGAGAAGCTAACAATTCTATAAGTTCATTTTGTATAGTCTTACTCAAGTAATGAATATGAAGGTCACCATTTTTTATATGCTTAACACGCTCTTGCATAATTAGATCAAATTCTGCTAACAACTCAATAAAACTCAAAAAGTTTCTATTGCCTTTTGGTATATTTTTTCATTTGTCCCACGAAAAGCTAAATTGTTTTTAGAAAGATATTTAATTATAGTTATAATCCATACCCAAACCTTCTTTCAATGTTCCTTCTCCTTGTTAATTTGTTCTTTGATCTCCTTATCAATTGTATTTTTCTTTCTTAATCTTGTTTCTAATTCGATCAATATATCCATATTAGTTACTTGTTCATAACTTGTTTCGTGAATCTTAAGCTTGGAACCAATATTTTTCCAATCTCTAGTACCTTCATTAACTAATTGATTAACAATACAAACACTACTTTTTGAGCAAAACAACTTACAACAAAAATAATACACTTTGTCTAAATCCTTTGAATACACTAGCCATCTTTGATCATATTTTTCTCCATTTGGCATTACTTTTTGGTAGTAAAATGAAGAAAAATGTCTATTATTTTTATCTTTTGGATACTGCATATCATTATATCTAATTGGACCGTTGTCAACAATTAAATCTCTAAAGTTTTCATCAATATTTTTCCATTGTCCTAGATCATAAATATTTTTAGAAACTTCATTTGATGTACTATTGAGCTCCTTATTTGTTTTTAAACTATCTTTTTGTAAATTTTCATTATCCTCTTGTTCTTGACTAGGATTAGGACTATTCACATTGTTAAGATTTTCTACCTCTTGAATGTTTCAATTATCAATATTTTGCTTTACCGTATTAATATTATTTGGAATTTCTAGAGGAGAATTTTCTACCATATTTGTATGTGTTGAACTAGTTGTAACATCCTTTTTATAAATAGTAACAAATTTATGAAGAACACCTTGTTGAGATTGAATCAATTTTTCAATTCTTCTCTTTTTTTCAATTTTTCAAACCAGATGCATACTTTCTATTTGACATATTTTACTGATAGACTAAAATAAAAATAAAAAACAAAATTATTTTAAAATTAAAAGAAGATAACAATGAAACAATAAAACTTGGAAAGTGAAAAATTAAATTCGTGAACAAAAATTTCTTTAAGCTATGACTATGCACTATCACATCTACGAGTGACTTTTCATTTGCAAAAACTAAAAAATGGCATGTGGGCTTTTAAAAAATAATTTATATTAATAGTACCACTATTAAAAAAATTGGGGGCCTTATAAATTTGGGGGCTCTAGGCCATGACCTTAGTTGCCTTGTTGAATGTCTGGCCCTGAAAACATGCTTAAGATATCTAATAATGATACTAGCACACTATTTCGCCCAAACATTTTTCCCATCATTTTTAATTAATGCATTATAATGGTAAGTCAATTATGTAGTCCATACATTAACTAGGATTGCAAGATCTTATGCCAACATTCAAGATTTGGATTGTATTTCACATTGTGTCTATTATTTTATTTTAAATGAAATTCAGTAATGCATTCACTACTAGAAAATAGACTTTTAACATCAGTTATTAATAAATGTTGAAACTATCGACTTTAAAAGTCTCAACATTCACATTGATTTTCCAAAACCGATGTTAAATAAATTACACAATATCGGTTTTTATACAAAATCGATGTTGTATCATAAAAAAAACAAAATATTTAGAAATGCACATCGGTTTTTTTATGAAAACCGATGTTGTTTTTTTGACTAACAACGGTTTTTAGACAATCAATGTTGTCATTCAAAAACCGATGTTGTTTTTTGTATCTTTTTAATATCCTGTCTGTTTTTGTAATTACCTCAATTAACCTATAAATTCAAAAGCAGTACCAGACCAGATAATTTTTATCAACCAATTTAAATTTTGTCCATTATATGTAATTGAAATTTACAATGAATTATAAGAAAAACGAAAGTCAATACATAAAATCATTTTGTAACCTAATCTAAATAACATAATAACTTCTCTACAATTCTAAAATCACTTAAATTCCTAATGTTTGATTTTTAAGTTTCAAATAATATCTTTCCCACCGAATGCGAATTGTCTTCATTCTCTCTAGTTCCAATGATCTTCTTTGATCAGTAAAATATTGCATGATATAATAAAACACATAAGTTAATAGATGAGTGTAAATAATAACAATTATAAGAAATTGAATTAGTTGTGAAGTAAACAATTACCATTTCTCAGTTATCCTTGAAACCTCCTAGGACTATTGTTAACATCTAATGCATTACATAGTTCCCGCACTCAGTGGTTCCTTTTTGATTATTATACTAAAATGAATAGGATATTTAGATATTCAAAGTTAACTAAAGTGTAATAAAATTTAAATTTTAAGACATGAAACATTATTTAAATAACTTACTTTAACTACAATTCATCTCATAGTAGCCTTGGATTTACTTCCTTGACTATTGTTGAATCCTTTCAAAGCACTGGTTAAGAGAAACATTGTTAGTCGTCATTTACGACTAACTTTTGTATTGAATAGTTGTATGAAATTAGCATCTTTCCCTCAATTTATGGTTCTTTTTGCAAGATTTGTACATATTTTCATGTTTAGTTTAATTTTGCTCAGCAGATACTCCTATTTTTATGAACTAATGTGAATAAACTTTAATTTCAGGCTAAGAGAAGAAGAAGGTGAAGCAGCTGGTGTCTCGCTAAGTGAGGCATATGCGCTTATCGAGTGACATCCGCTAAACGAGGCACTCAGCCCACTTAGCGCGTGGGGAAACCCTAGAAGAGGACCAGTCACAGATGACCGGGCCCAGCGTGCCGCAAGCTTGCTCAGCGAGTCATTTGTCCCTTCTCGTGCCCAGCTCGCTAAGCGAGAATTCACTAACTCACACTTAGCGAGAAAATTGCACTAAGCGAGCCTTCAGAATCTGAAACGTCAAGGAATCTTTAAAACACTGAAGTTGGCGTAAAACAATATATACAACAGAGGGAGGAAACGAAGAGATACACTCAGAGAGACGAAAAACAGAGCAAAGCTCCAACCTTCAAGAGAGTTTAGGTTTTAGGAGTGATTTTAGGGTTCTAGGGGTGGAAGAGACATCCTCATCCATTTGTAACCTTAGTTTTTCTTCAAAATCTATCTTTTGTGTTGAAAGTTACTAACTTACAATGGAAGGTTAAACCTCTTGTTGGGGATTTCTGCTGAACATCTGATGTAATATTCTCTCACTATCTATTTAAAGTTATTTTTATGTGTTCATTGCTTCTATCTGCACTTATTTCTTGCATGCTTGTGGCTTGATCACCCATTTGTATGTAAAGTTAGGATTTTTAGTACTAGGAAGTGCTTGAAAACCTTAGAACTTGATAGAGCAGGCTAGAAAACTGTATGTTTGGAGACGGAGTGCAATGATTTAGTTTATATTATGTTGTAATCTTAATGCAACTCGTTTAAACTAAATTTGTTGAGGGATCAAGGATGAAGTTTAAATAGAGTTAGGCCCATTCACTCGATGGATCTTGGTTTGGGCAGTTGTTTTCAGCATAAGAACACTAAAACAACATTAAATAAAGAAAAATACTTAGTAACATCAAAGTAGGTTCAGTAGAATGACCCAACGCTTTTACTTGACTATTTTTACCTCTCACTGTTAGATACTTTAGTTTGCAGTTAATTAGAATTGTAGACAAAAACCCTATTTTGATTATTTACTTGTTTTATACAAATGTTTACTTATTGAATGCACATTTTCTGAATGAAACAAGTTCCCTGTGATTCGATACTCAGTTCTTACCGTTTTATATTACTTGTGCGACTTAGTACACTTGCTGATTAGCATTCCACGATATGGATCACTAAGGACTTTATTAAGCTTGTAACGTGGTCGTGTTAACAAGAAAATCATGGTTTTTCTTAGATTCAAACACTTAGGTTCTAGGAGAGCATTCACCCATTCCCTGTCTACTTAAAGAACCACTTTTTCTTTGACCTCCCAACCTTTATTGACATGCCACAATTAACAGCGCACAGAGGTTTTTTTTTTTTTTACGATGATAGGTATTACAAAAGAATGTAGTTCTGATTCTCTGTGTGTCTGTTACTCATATTCCTGGAACATAATTTACCCAAAACACTCTCCCAAATTTGGAAAAAAATTGTCTTGATCCATAATAATGTTCTCCTATAGCCTAAGATAGGGTGCAAAAAGATAGCATTTGCATTTAGCTCAGGGTTCAATGACACATTCATTCACATTTAGGCTCAAAAGGGTGCAAGGGATTCAATCATTCATTAGCATAAGGTAACTGCTTGGCTAAGTGGCTGAATTGAAATTAAAATAAACAACAAGGCCTTGATCATATCCACATCATGTATGCACTCAAGTAGTTCAAGAATCATGCAAAATCGAGAAAATGAAATCAGTCATTCTCTGGCAATTAAGGTGCACATAACTCACACGGTAATGTGAAGCATTTAGTCTTTCATTCACAATTTCCTGTCATGCAAGCTAACCAACTCACTCAAATGCATTTAATTCACAAAACCATCACTTAACAACAACGCGTGCTCACTCAAAAATCATAAATTTCACAACATTAATCACTAGTACACAATGTCTTAGTCATGCAATCAATTCAATGAAACATGCCAAAATAAAAGCACAAGAAATTTTGGATTTTTTTTTTTTTTGCTAAGCCTGAACTTGTGTGCTAAGCCCAGACTTGCACGCTAAGCCCAGACTTATGCGCTAAGCCCAAACAATTAAATTGCAACTCCAGAGATATTATTGGGCTTAGTGAGCCACATAGGGCTTAGCGAGTTTTGCAGAAGGAAATTTCCTGCAAAATCCGCTTAGCGAGCACCATCGGCTTAGCCAGAATGCATGACTCGCTTAGCGAGTGCCTACGCGCTTAGCCCAATTCGAGATATTACAAAACAGAGACATTTTTGGGCTTAGCAAAACATGTTGGCTTAGCGAGTTGCCCATGTGCGCTGAGCCTGCACTTGCGCGTTGAGCGCACATTGCTGAGTGCATAACATAATCAGACAACAAACAACAAAAAAAATATTTGTACTCAAATTAACTAACACAAATATTCACAAAATCATGGGCATAACCAAAATCAACCTAACATCAACACATCAACAAAACATCAACATATAAACCAACTAACACAATTATTAAACAAGTCATAGAAAAAAAGAAGAAAAAGGTAGAAATCCTGGGTTGCCTCCCAGTAAGCATTTTTTTAACGTCACTAGCTTGACGGCCAAATGTGTTCAAGGTGGCATGAAGGTTACATAGAACACATCTTCCTTGCATTTTCGCTTCTTAGATAGAGACTCCATGAAAATCATGTATCCCTAAAATTCTTTCCATATCATTGCAAGGGAAGTGTTGGTGATCAAGGAGAAAATGACACTTAAAGATTTATCACATTCTCCATGCCTTTCTTCCTTGTCAATCAATTGATGAGGAACGGTATTGACTTGGAGAATACTTTCTTGTTGAAATTATACTTGTGAGCACTCATCCCATTGTTGTGCTTTCTCCTCCCTTTTTTCTTCATCTTTTTCTCTTGAATCATGCTCTTCTACAAGGCTTTCCTTATGAGCTTCACCCTCTACAAAGTTTTCTTCACTTGTGGCCACAAATTCAGCCACTTCTTTTGCTAGCTTACCAACTTGAATTTCTAAACTTCTAAATGCTCGTTGAGCAGATTCAATTGTTTCCTTGAATTGCATCAACAAATTATCCAGATTAGAACTTGTTTCTTCTTCATATTGATTCTAGGTTTGTAACTCTTGCTCCCACTGATAATTTTCCATGGAGTAGCTCTTGCCAACATGAATTTCCTTATTTTGCATTGAGTTTTGGTGGACTTTAGAGCTAGCATGATATGCCATGAATTCCGCGAACACACCTTCAAGGTTAGGAGTTCTTTCTTCTTCATATTGATTGTAAGGGTGTAACTCCTATCCCCACCAAGAGTTATTCATGGAGTAGAGATGAGAATTGTCATTACAATGCTCTCCTCCACAAAAATCACAATTTATCGGTGGTGAATGACTGACCCTTGATCGTGTGCTGTCAAGACACTTAGCCAACCTCTTAAAAAGATATTCCATCTTTAAAATGTCTTCCATGGATTAAGTTCTTTTGAGGTTCCACCCTGCAAGCATAGACTCTCAAGAATTTTTTTTTTTGAATGTAAGAGTGAATAAAGAAAAATAGAAAATAGTTAAAAATAAAAATAAAAGTTAAAAGATAAAATTGATTGCTTTAAAATTGAAGTATGCAAACAACCAAGTACGAAGAACAAAGTCCCTAGCAACGATGCCAAAAACTTGTTCCGAATGTCGACAAGTGTACTGATTTGCACAAGTAGTATAAAATGATAAGACTGAGTATCGTATTCACAGGGACTTTGACTGTACTCAGAGTTTGTATATGTCCAATTTTAAGCAATCAATGAACTAAAATTGATATTGATCAAATAATGATACAAAATAGAAAATTCGACATAAATAAAGATAATTAAGCATAGTACATTAAAGAGATAGAATACAAACACTCAGGGGGTGAGTTGTCGGTTGAAGTAGAATTACGAAGCGTGTTGAGACTCAACCTACCAAAACTACTCTTGATTCAACATTAAGTGCTTTTCACTATTTAATGTTATCTTAGTGTTCTTATGCTAAAAAACTACCCAAACCAAGATCTCTCAAGTGAATGAGCCTAACTCTATTTAAACCTCGTCCTTGATCCCTCAACAAACTTAGTTTAAACGAGTTGTATTAAGATTACAGCATAATAAGGACTAAATCATTGTACTCCATTTCTAGACATACAGTTTTCTAGCTTGCTCTATCAAGTTCTAAGGTTTTAAAGCACGTCCCAATACTAAAAATCCCAACTATACATACAAATGGGTGATCAAGCCACAAGCATGCAAAAATAAGCATAGATAGAAGCAATGAACACATAGAAACAACATTAAATAGATAGTAGAAGAGTTTTACATCAAGAGTGTTTGGTAGTTGAGCTCCCAACAATGGGTGGTTTAGCCTTTCATTGTCATGAGAGGCTTACTAATACAAAAAGAAAGCAAGAGGTGTGGAAGAAAATGGAGGAAGGGGTCCCCAAGTGAATGAGTTTTCTCTCTTCTCTCGTGCCCTAGCTTTTCATTTTGGTCCCCCAAAAGAACTGCTTGATTTCCCCCCTCTTTTCCCTTTAAAATGCAGCACAATCATGTTTTTCGATATTGACCGTGTGCTAAGTCAGCATGTGCTCGCTAAGCCGCAATCCAACTAGTATAAGTGACTGTGCACTAAGCTACAAGATGCTGGCTAAGTCGCAGATGCGCGCTAAGCCGCCACATGCAAGCTAAGCCGCAGATGCGTGCTAAGCCTGACCTCCAAGTTGGCTCATCGCGCTGAGTGGTTGTTGACGCGCTGAGCGAGCTGCTCCAGTTCTTCAACCATCTTCCAGGCATCCTACTGTGTAATTCTACAAAAAATACACTCCAAAACACTATAAATTAGATAACTTTAGCATTTATTGGACAAAAACTCAAAAGAAGCTAAATTCCTAGTGTTCTAACACAAAAGAAGCAATAAAAGAGAAGAAAATTAGATAATTGCTATGTGATTTAAATATTTAAATTATGTAAGCATATCAATTATCAAACAGGCATGTGTATTATACAATAAAAATATTGAAGCCAAATTGTAATCATAAAGTAAATGTATTACAAAATATAATTGACCTGCTAATAATTCCTTTCAAGTAGTTATTGGACTTATTGTGCAAGGAACAAAACCAGATGACAACATTGTCTTTAGGCAAAATGATGACCATTTGCCAATGTGTAATGCATTGGAGGACATTAAGTTATTATAAAGCATACATGATTTAAATTAATTTGTTCAGTTTAACTTGCCCATTCAAGTAGGCTCTTAGGTACACATCTCTTTGTGAATTCTGCATCCACTTCTTAATATAATCTTCTGATTCAAATTACGATTGTCCAGATCTTTGTATAGACTGCGGCTCCAGGAATCCACAGACATCGACATTCCCCACTCGTATAATTGTCTACGTCATATGCCTATTGTTGTTAAAATATTGTACAATATGCGTGAATATAAAACAATCAGTTAGGTAACTTACAATAATATAAAGTGACTTATAGAATTCACAATTGTATAACAGAAATGCTCAGACATTGACCATCGTAAGCTATTTCAAAAAGATCTTCATTCTTTATGTACAATGGAAAGTTATCATTATACACCGCAAACACGCTAGCATCCCACGACACCTGCAACGACTTCAAGAAATGTTGCGGAATGGTCAATGTCATCAGGTACAGCGGATCGACGTTAGGATTTGACATATCTATAGGTTTTGCCAGTCCCTCAGCTACCTGCTTACCCTACACAGTTAATAAACATTAAGCGAATGAGAGTCAAAACTTGATTTGCAACAAATCATTTATTAATAATTATTTAAAAAACAAAATGAAATACTTATTCTGAAAAAAGGCTTTAGGAGATGTGTCGACCAAGCAAAGAAGGTGTGAAGTGCCTACCCCACTAACTAAACCTCTTGAGTGAGTACGGAAACACGAGCATCAGCATGTCGAACTTTGTCAACACCAAGCTTGAGTTGATCATTGCCCAAAGGAATGTTGTGGACAGTCATGGACCCCTTATAAACTCTTCCAACAACAACCAGTCGGGGAGGACTGTCATCGGCATACAAGCCACGTTTGTTCGAGTCCCATGTTTCTGAGTCCTGCCTCGAGGAATCGACATAACTTTTCTTTGTGTTGACACAAGAAGCAGATGGACCAACCTTAACCTCAGGAGGCAGTGCGATTCCTTGTGATTGCATTTGCGACTGCATCTGGCTGAAGGACATCATTAGTTATTGAGTCACTTTTGTGTAATCAACTCCTCCCACTGGTCTATGATCTTTTGTGTCAGTTGCTCTAGGTCTTTAGCAAACATGGAGGAAGAGGTGTGGGAGCCCCTTAAAGCCGGTCCAAAGTAATGTTTGATCGTCGCACTGGCTCTAGCAGCACAGACACGACTAGGGTGCTCTGGTCGCCCAATAGCAGCAGCCAATATATCCTGACGTCTATGGGCGATAAAGCTTCCTCGTGAGGCCTACTCCTCCAAGGAATCTTGTATTCAATAGATGAAACAATATTGGTTTACTCATCCAACAATTGTTATAAAAAATGACCACTGACAAATGAAAATAACTTACAATCCTGTCTACAATTTCTTTTGCAACCTTAGATGTCATTTGACCAGTTTTCTTTGTGCAAGTTATCTTTCACTTCACGTGTCATCTGATGGGAGATGGAGGATCAACAATTGTGTCAGTGCTCCCATATTAGGTTGCTTCTTCCAATCTTTTCTTTTGCTTCTCCTCCATCAAATTTTTTTTTTCTAGAAAATCATATCCCCTACGAGACAACACGTGAGGGGCAATGTTTTGTTTTTGAGTGGCCTATGCCTTCGTTCGAACATCCTGTGACAATAACACATAACGGTAATTGGTCTAGTTGACAATAATACTTAAATATGAAGATTTAAAACATTGAAAGTCAACTAACCTCCCATAAAGGATCTCTACAGCTCTGACAAAACTGGGTTCACTTCTCTTTGCTTATTCCGTACTTCTCGTAGACTTTGTCATCCTTGCCCTTCTTGTTGTGTGCCAGGGCCCATTTAGAGGTCAGATTTGACTTAAACTTCCTCCACCACTCTCCTATGGTCTGAAATATTTTTTTTCTGTCATCAAATCAGACGATTTAGAGATATCAAATTCGGCCTGCAATAGAATAAATACTTTTGTAGTTAGTAAATTACAAATAACGATTTTTAGTACAACATATTACAACAACATTCAACATTTAATTGAAATACCTGAATATCCTCCAGATTTGATCCTTTTGAGCAACAATGACTTGTTTCCAATTATCATATATAACATCAACCTTATCGCGAGCGACAATCCTCGAATATGTTCTTAATTTCTTTCTATGGGGAACATCGACTTTTCCAGTGACAAGTGTTAGTCGTTATTCATGACTAAGTTTTGTATTGAATATTTGCACAAAAATAGAGCTTTACCTCCAATTTATAGTTCATTTTGTAGGAATTATACATATTTTCATATTTAGTTTGATTTTATACAATAGATGCTCCCATTTTTTGTGAATTAATGTTGAAACCACTTCAATTTCAGGCTAAAAGAAGAAGAAGAAATTCAAGTAGTTGATGTTTTGCTAAACGAGGCAGATCCGCTTAGCGAGTGAAATCCGCTAAGCGAGGCATACAACTCGCTTAGCATGTTGGAAAACCTTAGAAGAAGATCAGCCAGAGATGTGCTCGCTCAACGTGCCGCCAGCTCGCACAGTGAGTCGTTTGTCTCTTCTCACACTTAGCGCACCCATCTCGCTAAGCCAAAAATCACTTACTCTTGCTTAGCGAGCCAATCTCGCTTAGCGAACCTTCAAAAGCTGAAATGTACAAGTAGCCTTTAAAACACTGAAGTTGGCGGAAACTAAAGAAGAGACTTGAAAAACAAAGCCAAGGGAGAAGCTGAAGCGACATAAATTGAGCCACCAAGAGAGTTTAGGTTAGAGGAGTGAGATTAGGGTTCTAGAGGTTGAAGGAGACATCCTCAACCCTTCTTAGCCATTTTCTTTCACTTAAACTTTGTTCTTCCTTGTATTGAGAGTTCATTTCTTGTAATGGAAGGCTAAGCTTCTTTCTTGGGAAGTTCTACTGAACCCTTGATGTAATATTCTTTCACTATCTATTTAATGTTGTTTTTATGTGTTAATTGTTTCTATCTAGGTTGATTTTTACATGCTTGTGGCTTGATCACCCATTTATATGTATAGTTAGGATTTTTAGCATTGGAAAATCCTTTAAAGCCTTAGAACTTGGTAGAGCAAGCTAGAAAATTGTATGTCTAGAAATGGAGTGCAGTGATCTAGTCTATATTATGCTGTAGACTTAATGCAACTCTTTTATGCTGAGTTTGTTGAGGGATCAAGGATGAGGTTTAAAGAGAGTTAGGTTTATTCACTAGAGGGATCTTGGTTTGGGTAATTTCTCAACATAAGAACACTAAAATAGCATTAGATAGAGAAAAATACATAACAACATCAAGGAAAATTTAGTAGAACGACCCGACGCTTTTTACTTGACTGTTTTTACTTTTCAAACTTTAGATACTTAGTTTATATTCAACTAGACTTTAGCATAAAATTTCCATTTGATATTTCTCTTGCTTTTAGTCATATACAAATGTTTGCACACTGAATGTATAGTTTCTGGGTGAAACAAATTTCCTGTGGATACGATAATCGATCTTATTATTTTAATATACTACTTGTGTGAATCGGTACACTTGCTGACCACCCAAACAACAGGATCAACATGGACCACTGGTCTTTCCACCCCAGTTGGTCTAGTAGCCAACAATCTAAGTCGTGTTGCTTTTCTAGTCTTCTTCGACGAAGACAATGAAGAAAGTGTTGCTGACTCAGGAGGTGTGGGAGGGGAGTTGGGTGGTATAGCCATGTGCCTGTCAAAAAACAACAACATTAATTAAATAACGTACAAAAACTATATTAAGTTGTGTAACTAAAATTAACAAACCAAGTAAATATAAAATAAATTACATTATACAATGTTAATTAATTCTCTTTCATGATGATCATTATGATTTGGGAGGATGTCGTCAATTTCTTCTTCTCTGTTGATGTTACTCGCCATTTGTGTAGAGAAAGGAGTGAGATGACTTTCAAGGGTTGAATCATCATCTTCAATATTAACACCAATTTTTTTTCTGTGTAGAACCATTGACCATTTTTCATCACAAGGATCTTCAACATAAAATACCTGTTTAGCTTGTTCAACCATGATGAAAGGCTCATTCTGATATGCGAGCTTCTTTAGATCTACCAAAGTAAATTTGAAATCATCGATTCGCACACTGATATTTCTAACTAGCCACTTACACTTGAAAACACATCAATGAATTTTACATAATTAAGCTCTTAGATTTCTTCAATGACTCCAAAGTAAGGCATGTAAGCTACATGGGGATTGTCATCATGTATAGTAGCAAAGTGTTGAGATTCAACCTATAGACTTACACCATTATTTTGCATTGTACTCTTGTCGTCTTGTTATTTCATGTAGAATGAATACTTGTTGATATTGTGTCTTTGCCAAGTTATAACATTTCTTTTATGTCCATCTGCTAACTTTCTTAACGTTTTAGATGCATTATGGTCACCGAAGATTATATCTTTAAACCAATTTAGGAAAGTCTTGTTATGCTCTTTCAACACTCTATTCTTTCAACATCTGCTAACTTTCCTTGACTAAAGCTTCACGGCGAAGTATGTATGGCAGAACTTCATTACTATTATTCAGTATATACAAATGAGCTTGTGGCAATTCTTCTAGACTTGGAGTGATAACATGCATTCCCCTTCATGGCGAGACTTCAGAACCCAACAGGTTTTGCCTTTTCCATGTACTCAGAATAAAACTCAATAGTTTCTTCCGCACTGTACCTTTCAACAATAGAAGCTCCAGGACAATTTAGATTCTTTGTATACCCTTTTAAGATCTTCATGTATCGCTCAACCGGGTACATCCACTGCAAATACACAGGCGAGTTATGGCACGCCTGACTTTCTTAGGCAAAATGTCTCGTATCGCCACAACTAACAGTTGTTGCATCAAGACTTGGAAATCACGAGACTTTAAACCAACTAACTTTAGATCCTTCAACTACATAAGACTCTTAATATTTGAAGAGTATCCCTGTGGCACTTTGACACGGTACAAACACTAGCAAAAACTTATCTTTTCCTTTTTGGACAAAGTATGACAAGCTGGAGGCAAATATATTTTCTTACCATCAGACCTTGGGTGTAACTGTTCTTGTATACCCATCTCAACTAGATCTTGGCGAGTATTCAAACCATCATTTGTCTTGCCTTGAATGCTAAGAATCGTGTCAATGACACTATCACAAACATTTTTCTCAACATGTATAACATCAATACAATGTCTGGCATCTAGATTAGACCAATATGGAAAATCAAACAATATTGACCTCTTCTTCCATATGGAAGTTTTACATTTTCCTTCTTTTGAGTCTTTCCAAAAACAATATTGAGGTCGTCAACCCGGTCAAGAACTTGTTCACCAGTTAACGATTTCGGCACAGTATCATGCTCTTGACTTCCATTAAAAGCTTTCTTCAATTGTCGGTAAGTATGATAAGCTTTTAGAAGCATCGGTGCCGAGTGTATACTGTTTTTCTTCCATGTTTTAGTTATACGTAGCTTGAGTCTTCTTCACAGATAGGGCATGCACGATGTCCCTTAACACTGTATCCAATCAAATTCCCGTATGTTGCAAAGTCATTAATGGTACAAAATAGCATTGTACGCAACTTGAATGTTTCATTTCGATACCCATCAAACACAACAACCCCCTCATCCCACAACTTTGTTAAGTCTTCAATCAAGTGAGTGAGATAAACATCAATGTCATTTCCTGGTTGTCTTGGGCCTAATATCATCATAGACAACATCATGTATTTTCGCTTCATGCACAACCAAGGAGGAAAGTTGTACATTACTAGCAAAACAGGCCATGAACTGTGTTGAGTACTTAAACTACCATATGTATTCATTCCATCACTGGCAAGTCCAAGCCTAAGATTTCTTGCATCATTGCCGAATTTCGGATATAATTTATTAATCTTCTTCAACTGAGAGGAATCAACCAGATGGCTGAGCATTCCATCACAATTTCTCCCATTTGCATGCCATGTTAGGTCTTTTGCGTCATCTGTATTAGCAAACAGATTCTTGAACCTTGGAATGATCGAAAGATACCATAACACCTTTGCTGAGGAGCTTTTCTTGGTGCTTTCATCACTGCTACACTTGTCATCATCCTTCACTTTGTACCATGATACCCACACTTGGGGCAATTATACATTTCTTCAAACTCATTTTTGTATAGTATGCAATCATTAGGATATGCATGAATCTTTGGGTACTCTATATCCATTAGACACAATATCTTCTTTGCCTAATAGTAACTTTTTGGCAAAGTGTTTTCCTCTAGAACATATATTACACCACCTGAAGAAGTGAAGCGAAACTTTTGTCACTCCACCCATACATGGCCTTGACATTAACCAGACTTAACACCGCTGACAACAGGGTCAAACATTTCTTGCACCTCAGATACAAAGGCTTATTGGAATCACTTTTCAATGCATCATACATAGGGGCATGTGCTTGCTGAAAAGATTCTTGTCCAAGATCACAAATCATTTCCTCTAAGTGATCTCTCATTTGTACATCAACCGGTTTAGATTAGGAGTCCCTATGCATGTCTGTCAATTCACCATGTCATCTACATGTCATATAATTCTTCTTAATCCCATCACACAATAGATGTTCTCGTATGTCGTCAAGTAGTTATCATCTCTCGTTCAAACAGTTTATACAAAGACAAAAATATTTTTCATCCTCATCCGGTCGACTTCTTTCAAAGGAAAATTCCAAGAACTATTCCACGCCTTCCTCATACAAAGGGCTCATGCGACTTATGTTCATCCAACTTCGATCCATCTAATTATTAACTCTGTGATACTCACAAAGTTTTTCGATGCATGAAAATCTCACTTTTTCATTAAAGGTGTGGCCCTATCCCATTCAGGAAGACATATATTTTATAGTACATGCATACATCAAGGTTAAGTATCTTTTCCAAAATTTGATGAAATTTTGTCAGCATTTCGCATTGGTCTCCAAGTACAAGACATGAAAGCGATGAGATTAATTCCACGACAATCAAGTATGCACCCCGAGAACAAAGAGAAATGCATTGTACTGATATTTAATCAAATTTAAGAAAATAAATTAAACCTTAACGACTGAATGTACTATAAAAATATGACTCTTCCCAAACTGTCCAAATGGACAATTCAAGATTGAATACAATGATTAATGCAAACTGTCCGCAGGAATCATTGTATTCAATCTCAAATGAGATTCTAAGATTCACTCATCATGAACATAACTTGCATATAAATCAATACTCATTAATCACAGTCAACAAGTAATAAAAAAGTCAATTGACTAACTTACCAAGAATTGCAACAACAAACTAGTGTGAAGCTGGGTTGGAGTGGGAGCAACCGACTCATGGGATACAACTTAAAAAACTCCTATCTGAAGAAAAAAAAACATATATCTAAACAAATCACCAATTTAATTAATCCATGACATTCACAAATCATTTGTTGCTTTTGTTGTCCTTCCCAACACGTAAAAAAGAACCCAGCCCGAAGAGATTAGCTAACAATAACATTAATTGTACAGGGTATTCCAAGAACAGTGACACTTGAAAAGAAAATTGGTAGCAACTTACTTGAATGGCCTGTGGTAGAGGTACAAACTTTGACACTCAGAAGCGATGAATTTCAAAATTTCAAGATCAGGCCAAAAAAGTTGTGCCACTACAAATTGGAACAGTTGCACAAGTTAGTTATACTTCATTTTATTTTTTATTTAATTGGATAGTATAGTTAGGACAATATCAAGTTGTATGAAATTAAGGGAAGTTGATTGCAATGACATGAAATTCAACCTGTCAATGCAAGAGTTAGACATTGTACCTAAGTTTGAGATAGATAAGGAAGCCTTGGAAAAGACAGCCCAATCCAATAAGGAGTACATGTTGACTTGCAAAGTTTCAAAACAAAAACAAATTTCAAAAAATACAGAATTAAAGCTTATGTTTAGTTCATTTCAAACTTGAGATGTAATCACATAAATGTAGGACACAAAAACCAATGTCAAATGGCATAAACATATATAGTTAACATAAATACTCTCTATTATATTAAAGCATAACAGTTGAATATTTGCCAAATTTATCATCATATAACATAGTTTCTGATCAAAAGCAAAACCAGGCAGTGGCCAACATAGAAACATTGTGACTACAACAACTCTAGCACATAAACCTGGTTAACTACAATGGAACCAGGCAATGGCCAACACAAAAACATTGCAACAGACTCATCATACCAATGTTATTATCAATGGCGGATGGTGGAAGGCCAAGAACATGTTGTTGCGGCCTATAATGCCACTATAGTCGAGGCCATGCCATGCCATGCCACTCCGCCATGACACTTGGCAAAAACTCAGCCATGACACTTCCATTTAACAACATTAACTCATAAACAAATGCGAGGTGAGCCAAACACACACATTGATGACCAAAAAGTAAGAGAATAAAACCTACTTGACAAAGTGCGAGGTGTCACGGTGGCGGAAGAAGTCGCGAAGTGTCACGATGACGGAGTGCGAGGTGTGACAGTGGTGATATTAGGTTTGAGAGAGAGACAAAGTTGTGAAGTGTAAAGATAAACACAGAGCTCAAACAGAGAAAAAGAGAGCGCGAGAAAAATATGACTCATATTCTTATTTTTTTTAAATATAGGTTTAAATATAGGAAAATAGGGCTCATATTCTTCATATTCTTATTTTTCTAAATGTTAAATTACTGAATTATGGAGACCACAACTGGGGGGGGAGGGGGGTTGCAGATTTTGTAGACCACAACGATTGTTTGTTGGCTTAAATAAGTAAATGTGCCTTTTTTTAAGAGAAATAAGTACATGTGTCTATTACTAAAAAAAGTGCATATACATATACATATAAAGAAATAAAAAAAGTAATCTTAATCCGAGTACGTAACTGATAAAATATAAATATGCCGAGTACATAAAGAAGCAGCAATAGTATTCTAATTTGGTTTTAGTATAAAAAAGTATTATAATTTGACCTTTACTTTTGCTTTTTCTTTTCCGAAGTGCAATTTATTTATTTATTTTCAATTTTTTCTTGCATCAAAATGTTCAGCCATCACTTTTTAACACGTGTCAAGTGCAAATTTATTGTCCTGACGCCGACTGAATCTCTTACTTAAAAAAGAATCCAGAAATAAAATGAAAAAAAAACATATCTATAATATAAATTGTTTTCATATTACTATCTAATATTTATCTTTTTTCAACTAAGTACTTGAAAAAAATATTAATTTTATTATTATCTGTAGTTAGTTCTCTTCACTTAAGTGATAATATGTCAGATGGAGTATTATGTCATCCTGACTTATTATGAACACCTTATTGTCACGTCATTACCTCCAATGATATGTCAATGATTGAGCGTGATGTTGTGACATTCTGTCTACTACGTCATCACTTAACGGAAGAAAATTAATGACATGTAGTAAAATGAAATTGATTTTTTTTTTAGATATGTAAAAATGAATTTATAGGTAGTAATATGAAAATGACCTATTTTTCAGGTATGAAAAATTTATTTAATATATGACTTGAAAACCTTATTTAAATCATATATAATTGGTATTTTAGGGTCTATTTTTCATGTTATGTCTTCCCTCACTCTTCCTTCACTATTTCTTGGACCCAAAATATATATCTCACCATTTGATTTTATTAGGTTCTCTTTTAGTTTTGTGTCTAGATATTAAATGTATGCATCTTAACTCTTTAATTTTATCTTTAATGCTAACTTATTAATTTAGTTCAGTTGATTAAACATAATAAATTGACATGTGAGTTATTGTAAATTTCAAATAATATTTTTTATTTCTACCAATAAAAAAATATCTTAATAATTTAATGTATTTCTTATTTTGAATGAAGAATTATCTTGAAAAAATAAATAGGATAAAGTTTCTTAAGCCAATATAAAAGTAAATTAGATATATGTTCATCAAGTTATTTTAATTAATTTTTAGTTATTTTGACAAGTTTACAAATAAAAGTGTTTGAAAAATAATTTTTTTCTTATTAACTTATAAGATTTGTTTTTAAACATAACTTAAATTTATAATTATCATTTTTATTTTTATTTTCAATAAAATAATAAAATTTATCATTTTATCTCAAATTAAATTATTTATTTTGATAAAACTCCTCTTTATCATTTGTTAACAAAAAATTTATTTTTTAGATTGACTTAAATAAGTTTTTCATACTCGAAAAAATAGGTCGTTTTTAGATTACTACCTAAAAATTCATTTTTTTGTCAAATACCTACCTGAAAAATTTTTAGTTTCATTTTACTACGTCCAATCATTGCCACGTCATTGAAGGTAATGACATGACAATGAGGTGTTCGTGATAAGGCATGATGACATCTCACGTCATCTGTCATGTCATCATTTAAGGGAAGACGATTAACGACATATAATAAAATGAAACTGAAATTTTTTTTCAGGTACTTGATTGAAAAAAATGAATGTTAGGTAGTAATCAAAAAACAACTTATATTCCAGATATGAAAAACTTAATTAAGTCAATCAAAATAAAACCAAACACTAGCTTCCAAAGTCCAACCAGGCAACCATGCACAGATCTATCTATCAAGCACTAACATAGTGGTTTTTTTTTTTCATAAATACGCATTCTCTCTCTTACTTTTTTTCCAATCTACACTATTTTGCAATTTAATTCTCAATATACACTACTTGAGACTTTCTCTCTCCTTTTTGTTTTTTTTTTAATTTAAAATATTATAAAATATAAATATTATATTATATAATTTTTAATTGGTTTTAAAATTACTTATTTATTAAATTAAATTTTATAATTTTGTTTTTTTTATTTTTTTAAAGAAAAAATATACAGATAAAGAAAAATAAAAAAACTGGATAAATTTATAGTACAATTTTTTAGTTACTTTGTATGTACTTTTGTAGTTAAATTTATGTGCTGTTGATATTTTTTTGTTATGTTCGTTAATTAAAAAATAAGATAATTAGTTAGTAGTATTAAAATAAACTAAAAAACACAGTAAAAAAAATTGATACATCTATCTTATACAATAGACATAAAATTTCAAAGAGTAGTAACTGCTATATTGAAAATATTTAGCAGTTATTTTTTGCTTAAGTGATAAGAATTGATATTTTTATTATTTATGGCTTGCAAATTTGAAAAGAAAAGATTAAAATATCCAAAAGATACTGATAACCGCTGAACATGAGCTATTTTTTATAATAAAAATATATTAAAAATATCTTTAAAGATATTTAATTAACAATTATTTTTTGCTGCCACCCGAATCAATGTGGCAGAATATGAACAATTAGTGGGGTGGTGGTCCTGATCCAAGGAGAAAGAGGAACGGCAAAGGGTCGTCCCGTTTCAAACTCTCATTCTTACTAAGATGGACCAAGAAGAAAATGAACGGGAAAATAGAAAAAAATGTGGAATTTGTCGGTAACATGATCATAACAGAAACAATTGTCCTAATATATCTCCATCTTAAGTTTTTTCTTAGCCAAGTTTAATTGTTTAAGTATTTTATTGATAATGTAGTATAATGTTCTTCTATAAATAAGTTGTTAAACAAAAAAATTTCTCATTTTTAATTAAATCTAATGACATAAACATACTAATTATATTTAGTAATATAATTATATTAAAAACAATTATATTAGAAAATTCAGATTTTAAATAAAAATATTCACCTAAAAAATATGTTAAGTAAATTAAATAATAAAACAAAAATAATTATATTTAATAATATCATTTTCTTTAAAAAAATTAAAAAAACAAAATTATAAAATTTAATTTAATAAATAAGTAATTCTAAAACCAATTAAAAAATTATATAATACCCTGTATTTATTATTTTCACACAAATTGTATTAAATTTAAAGGTGAACACCATTCAATTTGAGTAGTAGGTAAGGAAAATTTGAAGAAGAGAAAAAAGAATTATTTTGGATTATTTATATTATGTTTGATAGAGATGAATAAAAAGGAATGAAAATATGAAAAATGTTAAAAAAAGAAAAGAGATGAAAGATAGTGAAAAATGAAATATTTGGTATAAATGAAAAATAATTCAAAAAGGATAAAATATTTAAACTAAAGTAGTTTGATGAGAAATAGAAAAATTAAAATTAAACAATTATGAAATCTGAGTTTTACACCAACCTAATCCTCAAAAAGTTACTTGACAAAATGTTTTTTTATATAATTAAAAGGCTATAATGGATCATGCTAGTGTATGCTCAACTGAGTTTTTTTTAATTTTAAATGAAACGATCATAATTGATTATGCTTTTAATATTTAAAAGAACATTATCAAAATACTTTAACGACAAAAAATAAAATAAATATATTTTATAATGACTAAAATAATTTTTTTTCGGGAACAGAAATGAATAAAAATATTAAATTACAGGAAAAAATATATTTAAGTCTAAAATAAAATAATATGAGAGCATGATAATGATATGATATAATATAAATTACGTTCAAATGACAAAATTATTATTTGATAGAAATTACACATAAGTTTTTTTTATAAAAAATGAATTAGTTTTTGCAAATAATAAAAAATATTAAGAATTTTTTTTTTACTAAATTATATAAAATTGTATTTGATTTAAACAATTACATTTCTTAAAATTATAAAAAAATTATATAGATATTTTAAAATTATAATGATTATTCAAATGTTTTTCTTGTAATAATATTTTAACAATAATTATTTAATTTTTAATATATAATTAATAATATAATTTAAATACATGTATCAAATTTTATTATATATATAAGACAATATGTTGATTTTATACATACATATATATATATATATATATATATATATATATATATATATATATATATATTACCATGTTATTGGTACATAATATCTATCAATTTTATTGATGATTAATCGATTTGATTGAGTGTGTGTGTTTTATGTTAATATTTTACTATATATTATATTTATATGTTATTGGTATGAAATATCTATCAATTTTATGGACGACTAATTTATTATTAAGAAACCTAACTAGTTGCTTTTGGTGGGTCTCTCCTCCAATCTTCATTGTTTCATACAGATGACTCATCATCTCATCATCTGAGACCTTAATGAAGGAAATCGAATCTAATATATATTTTATATAGAAATTGATATTTATTATAAATTTAGTTATTGTGAGAGTTCCTATATTTTTATAAAATTTAATTATAATATAATTATATATGAAAACATATTTATTTATTATAAATTTTTTAAAATAAAATAAAATTTTGTGGTCATACAAATTATATTATAATTAAAATTCATAATAAATATTTTTTTAAAATAAATAAATTATTAGACTTATAATAAATAATCTAACTTTTTTTATATAAAATGATTGTTACCTATCATTAATTTCTTTTGAAAAAGTAATGAAGTTCATTTATTAGAAAAAATATGAAAATTAAAAGAGATAAATAGTTAACAAGATCTAAATATACACATAAAGATAAATGAATAATAATTGAGAGAGACATTCTCAACAATTTTAATTATAAAAATCTAAACTTTTAGAAAATAAAAATAAACAAAAAAAAATACAAAGTTTAAAATTAAAAAATACCAACTTACAAAAGAACTAAAAATAAAATAATAAATTATAAGAATTAAAATTAAAAATTAAAATTTATATGAAATAAATCATATTTAAGCCATCTTAATATTTTAAATTATCATTCTTTTATTTTTACGTCTCTATCTACTTAAATTTTCTTAGCTTTTTTTCTTCTTTTAATTATCATTTTATATCTATTTTAATTGAGTTTCAACAGTTTCTTTTAAAAATTTATCAATAGTTAAAAACATTTAAAAATATTCATTTATTATAAATTTAATTATATAGAAGTAAATATTTATTATGTAGAGTGAATTGAATGATTGTACTAATCTACCACTCTCTCATAAATGTTTAAACAAATCATCCTATTTTTTTTCTCATAATCTTAACGGTAACGTACCCATAACATTAAATACATTAATCGCTAAAAAAAACATTAAATGATTTTTTTTTGAAGTGTCATTAAATGAATGAATTAAATTAAAAGAAGAGAGAGAGAACTCACCACCTGGTAATCCTTTTTCTCTATAAATTCAAGGTCCTCTCCACCTCAAACCATGTCTCTTTCTCTCTCTGAGTGTGTGTGGCATTAGTAGAAGTTCTACACTTTTTCTCTGTACTTTTTTCCGTGCAGAGATCATAGGAAAAAAAACTATTAGCTTTGATCATACGAGATCTTGTCCATCACCAGATTTAATTTGTTATCGTAATTCTCCTGTTTTTAATTTTATCTTGAGGCCATCCCATTGCAACACACTCATAAAAAACCCCTTTTTCAGTCTCAGATTATTGTTACAACAAGTGTTATCCACTTTTCACAGTCACAGAGTGAGAAAAAAGCAAAGCCAGTGAAATTGTGTGTTGTGTCGTGTGTGATATATATAGAGAGAGAGGATGGGTACACGGAACTTTGAGAAAATGGCTTCTATTGATGCTCAGTTGAGGTTGCTAGCACCAAGTAAGGTTTCTGATGATGACAAGCTTGTTGAATATGATGCTTTGTTGCTGGACCGTTTCCTTGACATTCTTCAGGATTTGCATGGCGATGATATTAGAGAAACGGTTAGTTTCATGCCTTCACCACACCACTCTTTTCTTTGTTTTTTGTTGTTATGTTTAGGTTTGTGGGGTTATGAAAAAGATCATTTTTTTTTTTTGCTTAGTAGTGATGGATTTCTGATGCCCCCACTTGGAATTTTATGGAATGGTAAAATGTAAAGATGGTAGCTTTGGCTAACTTTGATGGATTCCTGAAACCCCTCTTTTGGTATTTGTTAAATGGTAACGTTTTTGGTATTGGAACATTGTCATTTGGTGGAAAGAGGGTCAAAATTTGTCTGGGGTATGTATGCACTCTGGAATGGGTGTTTTGAATTATTTTTTTATGGGCTTATGGGTCCTGAATTGTTTGTTCTGCGTTTCTTATCATTTTGATCATTCGAATTTTGAGTTAAAAGTTCAATATTTGGTGAAATACTGTTTCATGATTTAGTAGATCAAATCAATTCTCCCTCTTTATTGCACAATGGATTGTGTGGCTTATTAGTTTTGGTAATTTGATGTTGACTAGGTTCAAGACTGTTATGAGCTGTCTGCTGAGTATGAAGGGCAGAATAACCCTCAGAAGTTGGAGGAACTTGGGAACATGCTAACTGGTCTTGATGCTGGGGATTCTATTGTGATTTCCAAGTCGTTTGCTCATATGCTTAATTTGGCAAATTTGGCAGAAGAAGTTCAGATTGCCTACCGTAGAAGGATTAAGTTATTGAAGAAGGGTGATTTTGCTGATGAGAATTCTGCTATCACTGAGTCAGATATTGAAGAGACTTTCAAGAGGCTTGTGAATCAACTGAAGAAGACACCTCAAGAAATCTTTGATGCTTTGAAGAGTCAAACTGTAGATTTGGTCTTAACTGCTCATCCTACTCAGTCTGTTCGTAGATCTTTGCTGCAAAAGCATGGCAGGTTTGTCCATTACTTATCTCAATTTTGATTGTGGTAATGTAGCCAGAGGAGTAATGTTAGTCCATTTGTTAAGCATTTATCAATTAGTTGTGCTGAAAGTCAATGACCTGTAATGAAAGTGGACTACCCTTTGACAAGAAGTATTTTGAGGAAATGGTGGGGAGCACCCCTCCTCCTCACATCAACAAAGCCGGTTTTGTAGGGTTGAGTTAGGTCCAAATCTACAACTTTGATATTTATTAGTGGAATGTATTGATACTGCTCATGCCCAAGCGTGAAAGTGGGTTATACTTTTAAGTATTTTTCATTTGGAGGACATGGTGCTTGAGGGACTAGTGGGATGTGCTGGGAACTATCTTCTAGGGTTTACCAACGACAAGGACAATGGTTACTCCGTATCAAATTATACTTTGAAATGGGAAAATACAAATACTTTAAGTCTTTGGACAATAAAGATCGTAACAAGGTCCTAGATATTCTGTTGAAGGATTTGAAAGTCCTTACACAAGGAAACAAAGGGTTGATCAAAGACCTTAGTTACCTTTTGATAGTTGATAATACAAGGCAAATTAAACCAATATATCAATATGCAAATTATGGGAGAAAGAATATGATGATTGAAATTAAGGAAATTATAACTATTGTTCTTTGGAAAAACCCAAGTCCTGCATTGGATTATAATTTCAGATCCTTAATTTCAAATCAAATTCTTCCTTGAAAAATTCACATCTTGATATGTTGGTTTAATTCCCCTTATCAATGCTTCATTTCCACGTACAAGGACTTTTAGATCTTTCAAGAGGATATATA